>NC_045558.1:4919529-4994529 GCF_009769535.1 Thamnophis elegans
GGTTTCAAAATTTTTTGGAACCTCTTCTGTAGGTGTGGCCTGCTTTCCGGGTCCACTGGTGGAACCTCTTCTAACCGGTTCGGTAGATTTGATGAACTGGTTCTACCGAATAGGTGCAAACTGGTAGGAACCCACCTCTGGTCTGCTTTTAAAGTAAATATGATATTAGCAGTTTGGGACTGCTTGGATAACCATTATATTCCTGGATACCCAAAAAACATGCAAGCATAAAAATCAGGGGGGAAATTCAGCCGGTTCTGACAGGTTCTGGAGAACCGGTAGCGGAAATTTTGAGTTGTTCGGAGAACCGGCAAATGGGTTGGCCCCAGAGTGGGGAGGGAATGGAGATTTTGTAGTATCCTTCCCCTGCCACGCCCACCAAGCCACGCCCACAGAACTGGTAGTAAAAAGTAAATAAATTCCACCACTGATATAAATAGAGGTTAGACCTTGGCTTACAACCATTTATTTAATGACCATTTGAAGTTAGAACAGCACTGAAAAAAGTGACATATGCAGTTTTCATACTTATGATCATTGAAGCATCCCTTAAGGTCACGTGGTCAAAATCCAGGTGCTTGGCAACTGTCTCATAATTATGCCGGTTGCAATGTCCCGCACATAATCATTATTTGTAACCTTCTGGGATGGCCTCTTACAAGCAAAGTCAATAGGAGAAGCTGGATTCGCTTAACAACACTACAATTCGCTTAGAGACTGCAGTGGTTTGCTTAAGTATTGTGGCAAAAAATGGGATGTAACTAGAAACTAGAGTCCTACTGACTTCTAGCACTGATGACGTTACCTAGTTGGGCCATGAGACATTTGCAAGAATACCACGAAGCTCAGAGAATTGCACACTTGTCCTCCTGCTCCTGCTTCTCTCTGTGAAGCCCATTCCCTTCCAGCACTGATGATGTTCCCTAGTTGGGTCACGAAACATCTGCAAGAAAAGCCACCCAGCTCAGAGAGCACCCAGGACCCCACAATTCTCCCCCTCTCCCCAATCTCCTCTCCCTTCTAGCACTTATGATGTTCCCTAGCTGGGTCGTGAAACAACCAAGTTCAGAGAGCACCAAGGATGCCACATCCTTTCCTTCCTCCTCCTCCTCCTCCACCCTCCTCCTCCCACTCTTCTTCACAACCCCCTTCTCTGTAGCCCTGATGATGTTACCTAGTAGGGCCATGAAATGTCTGGAAGCTGAAAACCATCAAGCTCAGAGAGAACCAGAGAGCCCACTGTCCAAATCTGGACTACGAATAGTCTCTTGGAGGAGCCGAGGTGGCGCAGTGGTTGGGGTGCAGTACTGCAGGCCACTTCAGCTGACTGTTATCTGCAGTTCAGCGGTTCTAATCTCACTGGCTCAAGGTCGACTCAGCCTTCCATCCTTCCGAGGTGGGTGAAATGAGGACCCAGACTGTGGGGGCGATATGCTGACTCTGTAAATCGCTTAGAGAGGGCTGAAAGCCCTATGAAGCAGTATATAAGTCTAACTGCTATTGCTATTCTTCCATAGGAGAAGAATTTTAAGTTGTTTCTGTGTCTGGCTGAAGTTCCCCCCCCCCCCCCCGGTCATTCCCCCTGGCTCCCTCCCAGGCATCACTGGGTTTCTTTCTAAATGAAGAATAATACACACCCACCCCAGTGTCTTAGACATGAGTTATGATATTAAGTGCAGTTATTGGGGCTTCAGCCTCTCAGCCTAGCAAATCGAATTTTATATCTTTGCAAAAATCTATCAAAGCGTGCGCTTTGGAACGAAATTGCTCTTTCCACCATGAGCTGGGAAAGCAACTGACTCAATAAGAGGAGACTTGCAAAATGGGTTTTTGGGAAAGCAGGGAGTCAGCAAAATTGTTCGGAGGGAGGGGGAAAAAAAACCTGTTTTCCAAATTGATGTTTCTCCGAGCCCGTTGGATAGTATCGTTTGTCTGAAAAACACATTTTGGTGAGCTGCTTAAAGCCCAGATACAGCTGGTCCTCACCTTACAAACCCTCCGTTTAATGAGTGAAGTTAGAACAACACTGAAAAAAGTGACTTATGATCGTTTTTCACACTTACGACTGTTGCAGCAGCCCCATGGCCATGAGATCAAAATTGAGATACTTGGCAGTTGACTCATACTTATGACGTTGCAGTGTCCCAGAGTTTTGTGATCCCCTTTTGCAACCTTCTGACAAGCAAAGTCAAAGGGGAAAGCCTGATTCACTTAACAATTGCAGAGATTCACTTAACAACTGCAGCCAGAAAGATCCTAACAGAGAGGAAGCAGCAGGTGGAGCTAGGCAAAATCACCTGAGATCCATATACCTGTTCAATTAGCACAGGAGCCCCCCCAGAGCTGTGTGCTCTCTCCTCTCCTCTTCTCTCTCTCTACCAATGGCTGCATCTCAAAGGATCCATCTGTTAAAACTACTGAAGTCTGCAGATGATACAACAGTGATTGGTCTCATTCGAGATCAACGATGAATCCGCATACAGACGGGAGGTTGAAAAACCACCCTTGTGGTGCGACCGGAACAATCTGGAACTGAACACACTCAAAACCATAGAAATGGTGGTGGATTTTAGGAGAAACCCCCCCCCATGCTACCAACTCTTACAATACTAGACAACACAGCATCAACAGTAGAGACTGTTGAACTTTGTGGGTTCTATCGTATCTCAAGACCTAAAATGGACACCTAACATCAGAAACACCATCAAAAAAGCACCACAAAGGATGTTCTTTCTGCGCCAACTCAGGAAACTCAAACTGTCCAAGGAGCTGCTGATTCTGTTCTGCAGAGAAATTATTGAGTCTGTCATCTGCATCTCCATCACTGTCTGGTTTGGCTCTGCAACCCAACAAGACAAGCACGGACCTCAGAGGAGAATCAGAACTGCAGAATAAACAATGGCTACCAACCTGCTTTCCATTGAGGACCTGAACACTGCACGAGTCAAAAAGAGGGCCGTGAAAATATCTACAGACCCCACACATCCTGAACATCAATTGTTTCAACTCCTGCCCTCAAAACGACATTATAGGGCTCTGCACACCAGAACAACTAGACACAAGGACAGTTTTTTTCCACTCTGCTAAACAACTAATTCCCTCACCACTGTCAAACTATTCACTAAGGCTGCATTACTATTACTATTAATCTTCTCATCGTTCCTCTCCCCCATCTCCTCCCACTTATGGCTGCATGACTGTAACTTTGTTGCTGGTATCCTTATGATTTATATTGATGGCTTCCTGATTGCTTGTTGTTTGTATCCTATGATTATCATTAAGCGTTGTGCTGTATGATTCTCGATGAATGTATCTTGTCTTTTTATCTACATTGAGAGCATCTGCACCAAAGACAAATTCCTTGTGTCTCCAATCACACTTGGCCAATAAAGAATTCTATTCTGTTCCATTCGATTCCATATTTTCTATTCTATTCTATTCTATTCTATTCTACTCTACTCTACTCTATTCTTAAAATGGGACAAAACTCACTTCAACAATTGTCTCATTTAGCAATGGAACTTTTGACTCAATTGTGGTCATAATTTTGGGTTCAATCATGCTGCAGCTGTCAAAAAAACCCAACACAGTTCTAGGTTGTATAAACAGAGGGATAGAATTAAGATCACGTGAAAGTGTTCATACCACTTTATAAAGCCTTGGTAAGGCCACACTTGGAATACGGCATCCAGTTTTGGTCACCACGATGTAGAAAAGATGTGGAGACTCTAGAAAGAGTGCAGAGAAGAGCAAGAAAGAGGAGCTAAAACATATGGAGAACGGTTGCAGGAACTGGGCATGTCTAGTTTCATGAAAAGAAGGACCAGGGGAGACATGATCGCCGTCTTCCAATATCTCAGGGGTTGCCTCAAAGAAGAGGGAGTCAAGCTATTCTCCAAGGCACCTGAGGGCAGAACAAGAAGCAATGGGTGGAAACTAATCAATGATGGAAACAAACTAGAATGGAGGAGAAACTGAGTGAGAAAAATTAACCAGGGTAACAACTTGCATTCAGAAGTTGTGGGTGCTCCATTACTGGAGGTTTTCAAGAAGAGGTTGGACAGTCACTTGTCTGAAATGGTCCCCTGCCTGAACAGGGGGTTGGACTAGAAGACCTCCAAGGTCCCTTCCAACTCTCTTATTCTGCAGGACAGCCTATATGGCTGGCAAAATTTGTCAAGTGTCCGAGTTTTGATCACATGACCGCCGGGATCCTGGCAAGTCGTATCCGTGAAAAGTGATCAGCTCACTTTTTCAACGCTGTTTGTTTGTTAGTTTGTTGCAACTAAACGAACTGTTGTAAGCCGAGGACTACCTGGCTAGGATCTGTTTGAATCCTCTGTTATTAAACGTTGGACTGTCTGTTTTTGTCCCCTAAAGTCAAAAATTGACAAGCGCCAGGATTTTGATCACATGACCACCAGCATTTTGCAATGGGGCTGTAAGTGTGAGAAACAGTAAGAAGTAACTTTTTTCCCAGTGCCGTTGAAACTCTGAGCGGCCACTGAATGGAAATGTCGCAAGCCGAGGACTACCTGTACGTATTTTCATCTATAATGAAAATCCTCTTTACACGGGGAATTAGGTTATTCTCTGATGCTAATTGGTGCCATCTCACAAGCCGAGCCGATGAAATATATTTGTGCACCTTTTTATTAGTTGTTAATTGTCTGCTGCCAGGGATTTTAATAAATGCAAGCAGAGAGTCTCCAGAGAATGTATTATAAACACACACTGCTTTAGAGAATTTTAGCCAGCTAACAAAACTGTTCCATATACTGTATTGGATTTAAATTCTTGTTCTCCCTATCAGGAAATGTCTCCTTAGTTCTAAGTTGCTTCTCTCCTTGATTAGTTTCCACCCATTGCTTCTTGTTCTACCCTCAGGTCCCTTGGAGAATAGCTTGACCCCCAAATCTTCTTTGGGGCAACCCCTGAGATATTGGAAGACTCCTATCATGTCTCCCCTAACCCTTCTTTTCATCAAACTACACATGCCCAGTTCCTGCAACTGTTCTTCATATGTCTTAGTCTCCAATCCTCTTTGTTGCTCATCTCTGCACTCTTAATACAATCCAATCCAATAGCAGAGTTGGAAGGGACCTTGGAGGTCTTCTAGTCCAACCCCCTGCCTAGGCAGGAAACCCTATACCATTTCAGACAAATGGCTATCCAACATCTTCTTAAGCACTTGCAGTGTTGGGGCATTCACAGCTTCTGGAGGCAACTTCTGTTCCACTGGTTAATTGTTCTAACTGTTAGGACATTTCTCCTTAGTTCTAAGTTGCTTCTCTCCTTGATTAGTTTCCACCTATTGCTTCTTGTTCTACCCTCAGGTGCCTTGGAGAATAGCTTGACCCCCAAATCTTCTTTGTGGCCACCCCCTGAGATATTGGAAGACTCCTATCATATCTCCCCTGGTCCTCCTTTTCATTAAAGTTATACATCCCCAATCCCTGCAACCATTCTTGATATGTTTCAGCCTCCAGTCCCCTAATCCTCCTTGTTGCTCTTCCCCGCACTCTCTCTAGAATATCAATATCTCTTTTATATCATGATGACCAAAATTGGAACCATATTCCAAGTTATATTATAAAGTGGTATCAACACTTCACGTGATCTTGATTCTGTCCCTCTGTTGACGCAGCCTAGAACTGTGTTGGCTTTTTTGGCAGCTGCTGCACACGGCTGGCTCCTATTTAAATGGTTGTCCACAGTTGTTTTAGCCAACTGTGAGTCAAAATGTACCAGAGGCCGCCAGAAAAGTAAAGAAAAGAAATCCATGAATTTAAATCTACACCAGGTTCTCAACATACGAACATGATCGAGCCTAAAATTTCCATTGTTATGTGAGACATTTGTTCAGTGAGTTTTGCAACCTTTCTTGTCACCGTTGTTAAGCGAACCCCTGCAGTTGTTGAGTCACACTGCTGTGAAGTCGATCTGCATTCTTTTATAACTTCGCTTGTTAGAAGGTCGCAAAAGGGGATCATGTAATTTTCTTTCAGTGTTGTTCTAACTGTGGAAGGGGAATAAACGAACCGTTATAAGTCGAGGACTACCTGCATAGACCATAAAATTGTCAGTGATGATGATGAGAACCATGAAAATCGGTACGGGATAAAGTAAGATTTGGAAAATGAAACAATACGATGGTTTTCTGGAAAGAAGAACGAAAGAGAAGAACAAAAATTCCTTGGTGGTTTAGAAGTCTTATAACTGAGTTTTATAATGAAATGTCTTTATTTTATTTATCGCACAGCCCATTCACGTCATATTTCAGTGAAAGGAAACCCAAGGGTAGAATATGAAACATAGACTATAAAATCTGAAATCTTACCAGGAAGATTGCAAATGTATATCTGAGTTGCAAACTTAAACAAACCCCCCCCCCCTCTGATTTGTCGCAGCCAGGATATCAGATGAATCTCCCTTACAGGTGGGTCCTTGACTTATGACCACAGCTGAGCCCCAAATTTCTGTTGCTAAGGGAGACATATCTTAAATGGGTTTTGCTCCACTTTACGACCTTTCTCGCAAGGGAAAGAAAGATGTTAAGGGAATCGCTGCAATTGTTCAGTTAGTCACACGGTTGTTAAGTGAATCATTAACCTTGCCTGTTAAAAGGGTCGCAAAAGAGGATCACGGGACCCCAGGACGTTGCAACCGTTATAAGTCCGAGTTCAGTTGCCATGTCTCTGAATTTTGATCGTGTGACCATGGGGATGTTACAATGGTTTTGAAAAACAGTTGGGTTTTTTTTCTTCTTAAAAGTTTTTTATTTTATTTTTATTCTCTTATATATAGTTACAGGTATACATTCACATAGATTATTCTTATTTAACTATCACTTTTGTTTTTTTCATACAAAAGGTTAAAATAGACATTCTGGGTTACTCTGCTTATCATCCCATACACTTATTTATGTTATCACCACCCTATTTTTCCTTTCTTTTCTCCCCTCTCTACTTCCTTCCTTCCTTCCTTCCTCCTCTCCTTTCCCTTTCCTTCTTCCTTTGCCTCTCCCCTACTCCCCTCTTCCTCTTCCCCTTCCTACCCTCTCTCCTTCTCTTTCTATCCCTTCCCTCCTTCCTCTCCTTTCCTCTTTCTTCCTTCTCTCCCTTTCCCTCTCTTCTCCTCTCCTCTTTTCCTTTTCTATTATTGTGATAATCTCTTTTCAACTCTGAACGGGTGTATTTTCAGGATGGTATTCCCGCAAACCACGTTATAATTTTATGTTTATTCTTTCCTATTCCCTTTTTTTCATTATCATGTCCTAAATTTGTAAGTCATTTTTTTCCAGTTCTGTTGTAACTTTAAACGGACACTAAGTGACATTGTTGTAAGTCCAGGACTACCTGTATAAATTTTCATCTGTAATGAAAATCTTTTTTATGGGGGAATAATGTGATTCTCTGCCTCTAATTGCTGCCATCTTATGAATCAAGTTGACAAAACATTGCTTATTTGTGCAATATTTTTATTTGTTGTTAATTATATGCTGCCAGGGATTTTAATAAATGGAAAACCTGCTGGCAGGGTCTCCAGAGAATGGAGAATGTATTAAACACAGAGTGTTTTAGAGAACTTTAGCTAGCTAACAAAACTGTTCCATAGAAGGAAGTCAACGAAGTGAAATTATTTTTCCAGCCTGAAAATTTTGTCACCCATTTACGACGGATACATGGCTGCAAAAGTGGTAGAGTTAGCAGAGATGGCTAAAATGATTGCTTTGATTAAAGAAGTGAATAGTTGTGGGTGCTTAAGAGGTTTTTAAGAAAAAATTGGACAATCATTTGTCTGAAATAAGAGTTCCCTGCTTGATCAGCGGGTTGGAAGATCTCCAAGGCCCCTTCCAACTCTGTTAGTCTTCAACTTACAACAGTTCATTTAGTGATCATTCAAAGTTAAAAATGGCACTCAGAAAGTGACTTATGACAATTTTTCACACTTACGACCATCCCCATGGTCATGTGATCAAAATTCAGGTGCTTGGCAACTGACTCGGATTTATGACGGTTGCAGTGTCCTGGGGACACCTGATCAACTTCTGCTGCGACCTTCTCATTAGCAAAGCCCACGGGGAAGCCCAGATCTGCTTTGCAACCGTGTGACAAACTTAACAGAAACGGTCATAAAATGGGGCAACACTCATTTAACAAATTTCTTAGCAACATAAATTTTGGGCTCAGTTGAGGGTGACCTGCTAATATGACCATAAAAACTGTCTCTTTGAAAAGTCCCAGTGTCCTCTTTTGTTCGATGCAGGGAAGATGCTGCCAAATCTTATGGATTTAGGACAATAAAGCACATTGCAGAAAGACCCTGTGTGTGTGTTTGTGTGTGTGTGTGTGTGTATTATTTGGCTATCAATCAGTGATGGGTTTCACATTTTTTTGCTACTGGTTCTGTGGGCGTGGCTTGGTGGGCATGGCAGGGGAAGGTTTTCTGCAAAATCCCCATTTCCTCCCGACCAGCTGGGACTCGGGAGGCAGAGAATAGATGCGGGCGGGGCCAGCCAGAGGTGGTATTTACTGGTTCTCCAAACTACTCAACATTTCCGCTACAGGTTCTCCAGAACTGGCCAGAACCTGCTGAATATCCACCTCTACTACCAATACTTCTCAGGAGATTTCTGTGGAATTTGTAGAAGGGAATTTCTTTGGATAAAATCTAATTAATACTTGTTAATTTAAATGAACCACATCTATTTCTACCTTAAGAAGTATGGACTTCAACTCCCGGAATTCCTTAGTGAGTATACTGTAAAGACTTCAACTCCCAGCATCCTCTAGCCGGTTATTTTAAGAAGTGTGGACTTCAACTCCCAGAATTCCTTAGTGAGTATACTGTAAAGACTTCAACCCCCAGCATCCTCTAGCCGGTTATTTTAAGAAGTGTGGACTTTAATTCCCAGAATTCCTTAGTGAGTATACTGTAAAGACTTCAACCCCCAGCATCCTCTAGCCGGTTATTTTAAGAAGTGTGGACTTCAACTCCCAGAATTCCTTAGTGAGTATACTGTAAAGACTTCAACCCCCAGCATCCTCTAGCCGGTTATTTTAAGAAGTGTGGACTTCAACTCCCATAATTCCCAAGCCGGTACGCTATATTGAAAAAACCCCGGTTTAAACTAATCCAAGTGGTATGAAGGCACTTCCATCACGGAAAGTTTAGGCAAAGATCCCCCATCCTTTAAATTTCTGAGTGTTAATTTTGATTTTACAAATGTATTCATAGATTATGGTCTTTGATATGAATCTCTTGCGGGACCCAAAGATTAGCAATAAATGCCTAGTTTGCTATTACTTCTGAACATAAAAGTAATTTATTCCAAGACTTCATGCAAGATATGAGTTATATATATTTCATTCCTCAGAATAATAACAGGAGATTTGCCAAAAGGAAAGAAAAAGCCACCCCATAAGAGCAACCTGCTATAATGTAATAAAAAAAGGGAGACAAAACCTGTTCAATTATTTTATTGCAGATGTTAATGAAGGTTTCCAATTAGACTCGCATAGGTAATGAGGATGTTTATGAATCAAACAAGATTGTGCATAAGAATACCGTACATGAAAGTTTCTCCCAATTGGATCCTTAATTGGACTGTTGGCATGATAAAATGTCATATATTTTTTTAAATGGAAAAGGAGAAACGAGGTTTCTGAAATAAAACCCTTCTTGGATGGGCACATTCAGTCCTCCTATAATTTTCTTGTCAGACTGAAGGATGGGTAGTCCTTGACTTACAACCACCACTGAGCCCAAAATTTCCATCGCTAAGCCAGCCAGCAGTCAACTGAGCTTTCGCTCCAGTTTACGACCTTTCTTGTCACAGTTGTTAAGTGAATCACCACGGTTGTTAAATTAGTAACGCGGTTGTTAAATGAGTCTGGCTCCCCTATCGACTTTGCTTGTCACAAGGTCGTAAAAACTGAGCCGAGGTGGCGCAGTGGTTAGAGTGCAGCACTGCAGGCTACTTCAGCTGACTGCAGTTCTGCAGTTCGGCTGTTCAAATCTCACCGGCTCAAGGTTGACTCAGCCTTCCATCCTTCCGAGGTGGGTAAAATGAGGACCCGGATTGTTGTTGGGGGCGATATGCTGACTCTGTAAACCGCTTAGAGAGGGATGTAAAGCCCTATGAAGCGGTATATAAGTCTAACTGCTATTGCTATTGCTAACTGTCATAAACATGAGCCCGTTTTTCTGAATTTTGATCACGTGACTTTGGGGGGCGCTGCATTGGTCCTAAGTGTGAAAAAAATGGCCACAAGCCACTGTTTTACTTACTTTGAACGGTCACTAAATGAACTGTTGTGAGTCAACAGTTGTGCACCCTAGTTGCCGAGTGGCTGAATTTTGACCACATGACCTGGAGGAGGATGTGACATTGATAAGTAGGAAAAACATGTTCTGACCGAGGCTTCCCCAGAGCATGAAGCAAACTCCTGGTCCAGACAAAAACCCCTTTTATTAATTTGCTGTGAATTCCGCTCATTCACATCCAGCAAAGTCTTTCAAAGGAGGATTTACAGCCACAGACCTTATCTGGCTTGGAGAGCTGCCAGGCTGATATCTGCAGAACTTGGCAAGGAGTCTTGGAGAGTCACGAATCGATTAAATGAACTAATTGTCTCCTGCAAACTCCACTCCCCTTTCGCTCCTCTTTTATTCCCTCTGGGAGGGGCCATTCACCGTCCACCTGTGGCCTTACTCCCAAGTCGACCCCTGTTCTTTAGCCGTTCCCTTCTCCTGGCAACTCTGCGCATGCTCACACTGGGAACAGGCTCCAGCTGTTCTTCTGCCTCACTGATGTCTGACTCTAAGGCAGCTGATAACTGTCAGAGGGCCCTGGCCCCCTCTCTGCCTCCGACACAGAGCCCTCATCCGAGCCTTCCCCAGACTCCAGGACTGGCCCATCTTCCTCCCCAACCCTCCTCACTGTCCGAATCTGCTGCCAGCTCTGTTGGCCAATGGCAAGCCACAACAAAATGCCCTATGTCACTTTTTTCAGTGCCATCATAACTTTGAACAGTGACCAAACAAATGGTTGTAAGTCGAGAACTACCTCCATAAATTGCAGTGCGAAAGTTTCTAAAGAACATTTTCAGCTGGGGCCTGAGTAACAAGATACATAACACCTCCCCCCCCCCCCGCCACCCACCTTTGGATGGATGATTCCTGCAAGTGTAATTCTGTTGTTTTTGCCTCAGCTCTTAAGGCCCACCGTTGTCACAACATTTCCCCAAGCGATTGTGTAGTTTGTTGTCATGGCGTAATTTTTAACGAGTCGGCTTAGTCATTGTCTGAAGAGTAACAAGTTGTGGTTGCGTTTTCGCAGCCTCCTTCTGTCGCTTTCTCGGGGGATTTGTCTTCGGGGCGTCACGCAGAGAACTGAAAAAAACATAAGCACAAATCAATGCACAGGCAGTCCTCGACTTACAACGGTTCATTTAGTAACCATTCAAAGTTATAATGTCACTGGGGGGGGGGAGGAAAGGGACTCACGGCCATTTTTTTGCACTTAAGATCGTTGCAGAATCCCCGTGGTCACGTGATTAAAGGCATAAAAACCGGCTGGGTGAAGTTTGATACCCTGGAAATGACAGGACCCTCTGATTCATTATATTTATTTAATTTATAGGTATTCGATATTGGGAGTGGAAGTCCTTCCTTCTTCAAGCATGCTGGCTGGGGAATTCTGGGAGTTGAAGTCCACTTAAAGCTAATTGGCTGGAGAATTCTGGGAGTTGAAGTCCACCCATCTTAAAGCATGCTGGCTGGGGAATTCTGGGAGTTGAAGTCCACTTAAAGCTTATTAGCTGGAGAATTCTGGGAGTTGAAGTCCACCCATCTTAAAGCATGCTGGCTGGGGAATTCTGGGAGTTGAAGTCCACTTAAAGCTAATTGGCTGGAGAATTCTGGGAGTTGAAGTCCACCCATCTTAAAGCATGCTGGCTGGGGAATTCTGGGAGTTGAAGTCCACTTAAAGCTAATTGGCTGGGGAATTCTAGGAGTTGAAGTCCACTTAAAGCTTATTAGCTGGAGAATTCTGGGAGTTGAAGTCCACCCATCTTAAAGCATGCTGGCTGGGGAATTCTGGGAGTTGAAGTCCACCCATCTTAAAGCATGCTGGCTGGGGAATTCTGGGAGTTGAAGTCCACTTAAAGCTTATAGGCTGGAGAATTCTGGGAGTTGAAGTCCACCTATCTTAAAGCTTGCTGGCTGGGTGAGAAACACTGTTCTATTCTCTGCTGGTATCCATGCTAAAATGCAAAACATGCTTTCTCTTCTACATGCACCTTTCAGCTCCAGGGGGTCAATTGTCACCCACCAATCATTGTTTGCAAGAAAACCATCTTTAATGCATCCCTTGGCTCTCATCAATGCTGCTGAACCTAAAAAAGAGAAGAGAATAGCAAGAAGCAAATTCCCCCACAACAGCATTTAGCCACCAAAACTCTTCAAGTGCTACCTTGGAAACAGGATTCAAATTACAAAAACCATGTTTTTCTCCCCGAGCCACTGTGGGTAAAAGTGTCTACCTTTGTCTGCGTGTATTTGTGTGTGTTTGTGTGCGCTGGTGAACACCTGAAGGAAAGAAATGTCACCTTTGATTCCTTAAAGCAAGGAAAGATGTAGAAGAATATGTAGCAGGCAATCAGATTAGCATGATAAATCAAGTATGGGTAGCCTTATATTTATGACCGTTAGTTTAGTGACCAGTTTAGAGAGTTTCAAAGTTACAACAGCATTGAAAAAAGGAATGTGACCATTTTTTTTAAAACATTTAGGACCATTCAGTATCATTGAGGTCTAGTTCTGCCTTAGGCATGAAAGCTGGCTGGGTGACTTTGGGCAAAACTCCAGGAGACGGAGAGTTCTAGTCCTGCCTTGGGCACAAAAGTTAGCTGGGTGACTTTGGGCCAAACAACAGGAGATGAGGAATTTTAGTTCTGTCTTAAACCTGAAAGCCAGGTGCGTAATACAGCTAGAAGGATTCATACATACAGCTAGAAGGATTTAAATTACTTAAAAGAAATAGACCAAATAAAAGAGGAGGCGGAGTTGCACTATATATAAGAAATAACTACAGCTCTACAGAAATAGAGCACAACAATGATGAGAGCTATCTTGAATGCATTTGGGTCAATATTAAAGGTTGTGGGTGGGGGGGAATGACATTGCCACAGGTCTATACTACAGGCCATCCAATCAAGCAGAGGAAGTAGATGAACTTTTTTGCTAGTCAGCTAACTAAGGTATGTAGGAAGCACACCACAATAGTAGTGGGGGATTTCAACTACCCTGACATCAACTGGGAAACAAACTCTGCACCAAGTGGAAGATCCAATAGGTTCCTAACAAACCTAGCAGACAACTTTGTTTCCCAAAAAGTAGAGAAGGGAACAAGGGGATCGGCCATATTGGACTTAATTCTCACTAACAGAGAGGAAATGATAGAAGGTGTTGAAGCCACAGGAACCCTGGGGGCAAGTGACCAGGCAATATTGGAACTCAACATTATTGTAAGTTTGTATTGTATTGTAAGTTTATTTATAGGCCGCCCTTTTCCCTGAGGGGACTCAGGGCGGCTTACAACTTATGGGGAAGGGGAATACACACAATGACGTATAAAGACAATACATAATTAAAAATAGAAACAACATTCAGCATCCGGCGACTTCAGCTAGTCCAGAATGCGGCCGCGCGAGTGATTGTGGGCGCACCGCGGTTCGCCCACATAACACCTATCCTCCGCAAGCTGCGCTGGCTACCTGTTGATCTCCGGGTGCGCTTCAAGGTGCTACTTACCATCCATAAATCTCTCCATGGTAGTGGATCTGAGTACTTGAGAGACTGCCTCCTGCCAATTACCTCCCTTCGACCGATTAGATCGCACAGATTAGGCCTCCTCCGAGTTCCATCAGCCAGTCAATGTCGACTGGCGACTACGCGGAGGAGAGCCTTCTCAGTAGCAGCTCCGACCCTTTGGAACGATCTCCCTGTGGAGATTCGCACCCTCACCACCGTCCAGACCTTCCGCACAGCCCTTAGGATCTGGCTATCCCGTCAGGCCTGGGGATAAGATTTTGATTCGCCCCACCCGAATGTTGAATGAAAGTTGCGTTTTATTGTTTTATTTTTTATTTATGCACTGTCTTATGTTTTTTTGTGTTGCACCCCCCTTCCCATATATTGTAAGCCGCCCTGAGTCCCCTCAGGGAAAAGGGCGGCCTATAAATCATAAATAAAATCCTAAAAAAAAAAATCATTCGGGTGGGGGCGGATTATAATCTTTAACCCCAGGCCTGACGGGATAGCCAGATCTTAAGGGCTGTGCGGAAGGTCTGGAGGGTGGTGAGGGTACGAATCTCCACGGGGAGATCGTTCCAAAGGGTCGGAGCTACTACTGAAAAGGCTCTCCTCTGCGTAGTTGCCAGTCGACACTGACTGGCAGATGGGACTCGGAGGAGACCTAATCTGTGAGATCAAACACAAGTAATAGAACAAAGTCAAACTAGAGTCTTGGATTTTAAGAGAGCTAATTTCAATAAACCTAGAGGGGGAGCTTGGGAAAAATACCATGGATGAGAATCCTCAAGGGGAAAACAACTCAAGAAGCTTGGGAAATTTTGAAAAATGAGATAACAAAAGCCTAGTCTAGCACAATACCAATGAAGAAGAAAAATAACAGCTCCCAAAAGAAACCAGCATGGCTGCATAAAGAACTCTCTGACAAATTGAAAGACAAAAAAGATAAGTATAAAAAGTGGAAAGAGGAGGACATAACTAAGGCAGAATATCAACAAAAAACCCGAGCATGTAAAGATGAAGTGAGGAAAGCTAAGGCTCACAATGAAGAAAGGCTTGCCACAAAAGTAAAAACTAACGAAAAAAAAGCTTCTTCAAACATGTTAAAAACAAGAAAAAAATTAAGGAAACAATTGGTCCATTGCTGGAACAAAGTGGCAAGAAGGTGACAAGCAACAGGGAGAAAGCAGAACTATTTAACTGTTGTGGGGGAAGAGGAAGGACTTTTATGTATGTTCACCCAGTAGAAAGTTAGCACCTGCCTCTCTAAAAAATGAAATATTTGGGGTAAGATTAAAAAAGGCAGCATATTATATTTCCCTAGATGAGAAAGGGAGAAACGTGTTTTTTGAAAGACAGAAACCAGTCCCAGTTTCCATGCCCCAAGCAGAAACTGAGGAGGCCAGCTTTTAGAAATGCAGATTTGGTAACGCATTCAGAAAGACTGGGTCAAGACAGAAACTCAGATAAACAATAAACCAGAGGTAAACCAGATTAGCTCAGACAAACAGCTAGCATTTGCATTTTCTCTTTTTACCTTAGAGTCAGCTATGACCCCTACATGACCCTGTTGGAAGAAATGTCCTTCTAGGTTCAGTTCCAAGTGGGGGGAAAAGATACTGGAAACATGGAGGCTGCTCGGAAAGGTGGTTTAATGGTGGACAGGATCATGTGGCTTGAGTTGCTGAACAGAAAAGGGGAGAGATGCTGAGAGTCTCTGGGTTTTATGCCCTCCAGGCTTCGAACTCCCTGGGGCACAGGAAGAGTATCCTGATTGGTTGCTGTCAGAGGTCATAGCTAGCTTTGTAGGTTGTCTGTGCTAAGTTGGGTTGAAACTTGGTGGGTGGTGCGATGAGAGGAGATGAAATGGGGTAGATCTTTGTTATGTAGAATAGACTGGGCCAGGCCTTAATGGCCCATTAACAAAGGTGAGGGGTGAGAGTTTCTGCCTCTCTGAGTTTCTACTTATCTTTTTAGGGGGAATATTCTGCCCTTTTAACATTTCCTAAAATATTTCATTTTTGTAGGAGAGGGGTAGGTGTCAACTTCCTACAACCCAAAAGGAACCAGACAATAACCAATATAATACATGTTCTTGCACAGGAACAGGAAGCTTAAATGCAAAGCCCAAAGGAAGGTATAAATACCTACCCACTCTCAACTCCATGTGGTCAGCTGTACCAGAACCATATATATATATATATATATAAATGTGTGTGTGTGTGTGTGTGTGTGTGTGTGTGATATATATATGATTTTTACAACCCCTGGCAAGCCCCAATTATGGGAGGAAGCTAACTGCTTCTATCATCTGTCAATCGGCTTGTCACAAGAGTCCATCACGACAGAAACCCAATATTTTTTACTGTTGCCTTTGTTATATTTGTGTTTTTTTTATTTGTGCTGATAAATAAATAAAGGGAGGCTAGTATAGATCTATTTCAAGCTATTTAGCTCTCATCAAATCCCAGTAAGGGTATGGCTAGCTGATGAGAGCTAAATAGCTTGAAATAGATCTATACTAGTCTCCCTTTATTTATTTATCAGCACAAATAAAACACACACACACACACACACATATATAGTCCCTTTATTTATTTATCAGCTCAAATACAACACACACATACACACACACACACACACACACACACACACATGCTATGTGTGTGTGTATTTTCTAGCATAACTCTGGAATGCTTTGAGCAATTTCAACAGAACTTGGTACACAGATGACTTACTCTCTGGAAACAAACATTGTGGGGGGTAAGACACCCCTGACACCCCTCGGGGTGTGCGTTCTGTTAAGATACAGCCTGTTGTGCCTTAAATTGGCTTCTAGTGTACTGCCGTAAAATGACTTCTACTGTGCAGTGCGGTGGAGTTGCCATGGCAACGGCTTCACAATACAGCACCAGGGGGCTCTCTCTGGTAAGGGGGAAAATCCAATATTAGAAATTACGTTTGGTCCGGACATTTCCCCCCCTCTATAAATAAGTACCCAGGTAAATGCCGTGTTATCGGCTAGTATCTAATAAATAAACACTGAACATGGGAATGCAGGCGCCTCTGTAGGTCAGGACACTGCAATCTTCCATAATCTCTGCAATTAATGTTTCCTTTAGGGACAGATCCCTTGCCAATTACCCTTTTCATTTCGACTGCTTCAATCTCATCTGCGGGGGTGGGGGGACGGGGGACGGACGGACTCCAAACAAGATGAGAAACTGAAAGCAATTTTATTTGCTGTCACTTTAGCAAACAAGGCCCCTGTCTGTTGAGAGAAGATAACTGGTCTCGAAGGAAACCAGGGAGCAAAGCAGCTAAGATGAGATACCGACGCACGAGATCGGCTCAGTGGGAAGATTTTAGCCATCTAACTAGGATCTCTGGCAAGCTGGAATTGTTCTAATCCAGCCTTAGCACAAGCAAGAAACAGACTCCTGGTCACAAAACCTCCCTCTTGTGAATTAATGGCATTCGCCCACCAAAAATTCCAGGCAAGAGTCCTTCAAAGCAGAGGTGAAATCCTGCCGATTCTGACAGGTTCTGGAGAACCGGTAGCGGAAATTTTGAGTAGTTTGGAGAACCGGCAAATGCCACCTCTGGCTGGCCCCAGAGTGGGGAGGGAATGGGGGATTTTGCAGTATCTTTCCCCTGCCACGCCCACCAAGCCACGCCCACAGAACTGGTAGTAAACAAATTTTAATTTCCCCACTGTTTCAAAGAGTTAACTGCAGTAACAGGCATTATTAGTTCCTTGAGATAATTGCAAGGCCAGGAGCTTCCAGCCCCAAAGCGTGCGTGAGGACACCGCGTGCGTGCGCGAGGACGCCACGTGCGTGCGCGCGCCGCCGCGTGCGTGCGTGAGGACGCCGCCAGCCTCGTTCCAACCGATCCGGTTGGAACGGGGCGAGAAACCCACCCCTGCCCTGAGGATACAAACAAACCTCCAGGTGGCCTCAATGGCTCTCTAAAAGGATGCAAATGACCAACTCCGTCTGCAAGGAATATCAGTCCTTCCATTCCACACCATCCAGTCAAAGCTGAAGAAACTTCTTGGATGAGAAGAGAAACACCTTCAAAAATGAGTCCAGTTGTTTCCTGAAAAAGCACCTTTGGGGCAACCATGACCTGGATGATTGAGAATCTCTACAGCTATACAATTTGGTGTAGGAGTATGAATGGATTTCCAGAAGAAGAAAAAATGCAGACTACAGGAAGGAGGAGCACCACTCAGGTGCTCAGAATTTTTTGCACGAGAAACTAGCAGTAATTCCGACAGCAATCCACCTCTGAGAAGGATAACAGGGAATGGGGAAGGAAGAGGAGGAGGAGGAGGAGGAGGAGGAGGAGGAAGAAGAAGAAGAAGAAGACGACTATTGGGTCCTTGATGCACTCTGAGCTTGGTTGTTTCCTTGTGGACATTTCATTACCCAACTAGGTAACATCATCAGTGCTAGAAGGGAATGGGGCGTGCTCTCATATTATATATCAGTGACTTACCCTATTAATGTTGGTGGGAATTTTCTTGATGGTCCCTTCATTAGGCTGTTAGTTTATTTATCTCAGCTGGCAGTTCCTTAATTGGGCTGTTGTTCACTTCTTGATTATTTGTCTAGTTTTAATCTGGGTTTGAGTCGTATTCCTGCTTGGCCAACTCTTTCCCCTCCCTCCTTTCCTCTGGGAATCAAACTCCTAAAACTTTGTATGCATCATTATTTCTGACGTACCTGGTGGGAAGAATTACAGGTTGATTCACAGTTAAACCCACTATAGGGAGAAGACAAATGGTTCCCTAATGAGCCCTGAAAATCCGTCATACGCACTTAGTGAATTTTCTTTAATTCTCAAGAAGGCGCGTCATCCCTGAAGGGTCTCAGCTCTATCTAGATTAGAAAAAGAGAGCTTGGTGTTTCATGGGGCACCCGGCTTGTGAGATTGTTCAGGGGTGGTTTAACTGGAGAATTGGGATGGATTTAGAATTAACAGAGTTGGAAGGGACCTTGGAGGTCTTCTAGTCCAACCCCCTGCTCAGGCAGGAAACCCTACACCACTTCAGGCAAATGATTGTCCAACATCTTTTTAAAAACTTCCAGTGTTGGAGCATTCGCAACTTCTGGAAGCAAGTTGTTCCACAGATTAATTGTTCTCCTAGTCAGGAAATTCCTCCTTAGTTTCAGGTTGCTTCTCTTCTTGATTAGTTTCCACCCATTGCTTCTTGTCCTGCCCTCCGGTGCTTTGGAGAACAGCTTGACTCCCTCTTCTTTGTGGCAACCCCTGAGATATTGGAAGACTCCTATCATGTCTCCCCTAGTCTTTCTTTTCATTAAAGTAGACCTACCCAGTTCCTGCAACCGTTCTTCATATGTTTTAGCCTCCAGTCCCCTAATCATCTTTGTTGCTCTTCTCTGCACTCTTTCTAAACATATCGCAGTGACCAAAACTGAATCCCATTGGTATAATTACCAAGGCCTTATAAAGTAGTATTAACACTTCACGTGATCTTGATTCTCTCCCTCTGTGGATGCAGCCTAGAACTGTGTTGGCTTTTTTGGCAGCTGCTGCACACGGCTGGCTTCTATTTAAATGATTCTCCAGTAGGACTCCAAGATCCCTCTCACAGTTACTACTATTGAGGAAGGTGCCACCTATACTGTACCTGTGCATTTCATTTTTCTTGCCTCAAGGTAGAACTTGAGATTTTTTCCACCATTGAATTTCATTTTGTTAGATAGCACCCAATGTTCAAGTCTGTCACGATCCTTCTGCATCTTAAGCCTGTCTTCTGGAGTGTCGGCTGTTCCTGCCAGCTTGGTGTCATCTGCATCTAGGAGATGCCCTGGAACTCCCTAAATTCAGAAAATGACGAGGCCTCCTTTTCTGGGGATCTTGAAAGGTGGATGTTACCACCACGACAAGAGAAGCTTTTCATGGATGAGAACATTTGTAGCTTGGGGTTGAACTGTGGTCTCCTCTGAGCTTGGTGGTTTGCTTGCAGATGTTTCGTGACCCAGCTACGGAATATCATCAGTGGTAGAAGGAAGTGGGATTTGAGGAGAGGAGGAGGATGACTGTGGGGTTATTGGCTGTTTTCTTGCAGTTTCATGGCCCATCATAACCTCATCAGTGCTGGAAGGGAGGGTGTTTATGAAGAGGAGGAGGAAAAAGAAGAGAAGGAAGAGGAAGAAGAGGAGGAGGAGGAGGAAGAAGAAGAGGAGGAAGAGGAGGAGGAAGAGGAGGAGGAGGAGGAGGAGGAAGAAGAAGAGGAGGAAGAGGAGGAGGAGGAGGAGGAGGAGGAAGAAGAAGAAAAGGAGGACGACAACTGGGAGGGGTCCTTGGTGCTCTCTAAGCTTGGTGGTTTTCTTGAAGACGTTTCATCACCCATTGAGGTAACATCATCAGCGCTACAGACACAGAGAGCAAAATTTGCTCCCTTCTAGCACTGATGAAACTCACTTTAACAACATCTTGCTGAGCAATGCAAATTTCGGATTGTGGACTGTCTGTATTGTTTTTATCACAGCAAACCACAAATGTAAGTGTAGCCCTAAACCTACGACCACAATTGAGGCTAAAAGTTGTGCTGCTAAGTGAGTTTTGCCCCATTTCATGGCCTTTCCTGCGGCAGCCATTAAGTGAACCCCTGCAGTTGTTAAGTTAGTCACATGGTTGTTAAGTGAATCTGCCTTCCTCATTGACTCTGCTTGTCAGGAGGTCACAAGTGTGAAGTAACCAAAGGTGGATGATCCTATGGAGGACACACGCCTACACAAGGAACTATATTACAACACACAAGAGGGGATTGTGTGTGACCCCGGGACACTGCGACCATCACACATGTGAGCCAGTTGCCAAGCGTCCAAATTTTGACCATGTGACCGTGGAGATGCTGCAACGGTCATAAGTGTGAAAAACGGCCTCAAGCCACTTTTTCCAGTGCAGTTGTATCTTTGGTCACTAAACGAACAGTTGTAAGTGGAGGACTGCATGCATTGGAGAACATTGAAAGCAGCTACGGTCCAGGTGTGAATTTCTAAGGCTGCCTTGTTTATTTTTTCCTCTTTGCAAGGACAGGAATGTACAATGAGGCTGTCCATTAATCATAGCCATAAAAGGGGGCCTCCATTACGCCCAATAGCTCACCAACCACTTTGTGAAATTTTATTTATTCATCAAATTGACTGGTAAATGCATTCAAAGCTCTGAGCTTTGATCAATCATCGCCGTCTGTGTACATTCAATGGACGTTACGCAATCCGATTAGGCGTATTTCTGCAGAACATAGTGGTACTTAGGTTTATTCACTCAAATGCTGACCTCATTAATTTCTTGCAATTAGAGGTTACCTAACCATGGCTTCAGGGAGGGAGGGAGGGAAGGAAGGGAGGGAGGGAAGGATAAGGAGGAGGGGAACAGAAAGGGAGGGAGAGGAGGAGGAAGGAACACCGAGGAGGAAGGAAGGAGAAAGAGAAGGGAAGGCAGGGAAGAAAAAAAGGAAGGAAGGATGAGGTGAAGGGAGGAAGGAATGGAAGGAAAGAGAAAAGGAAGGAAAGAGAGAGAGAAGGAGGAAAGAAGGGATGGAGGAAAGGAAGAAAGAGGAGGAGGAGGGAAAGAGAAAGAGGAAGAGAGGGAGGAAGGAACATTGAGGAGGGAGGGAGGAGAAAGAGAAAGAAAGGAAGGGAAGGAAGGATGAGGAGAAGGGAGGGAGGGAAGGGATGGAGAAAGAAGAAAGGAGAGAGAGAAGGAATGAAGGAGAAAGAGAAGGAAGGAAAGAGAGGGAGGGAGAAAGAAAAGGAGAGAGAAGAAAAGAAAGGAGGGAAGAAAGGAAGGGTGTGGAGAGAGAGAGGGAGGGAGAGGGAGGGAGGAAGGAAGAATGAGGAGAGGAAAGGAAGGAGAGAGAGAAGGAAAGGAAGGGAGGGAGGGTGGAAGAAAGGAAGGAGGAAAGGAGGAGGGAAGAAATATCCATCAATCTATATATCTACCTTCCTATCTTAGCCCCAACCTACCTCACAAAACTGTGGTTCGAAGGATGACAAGATTAACTTTGAATATCGAAACCTTTCCTGGATAGGTAGCAATCAATCAATCAATCAATCAATCAATCAAAGGGACATTCACTTTTGAACCTCAGTTCCCAGAGCATCCCCTGACCCGACTCTTTAGATGTGATTCTAGGGGTATATTTCCTTCTGCTTGCAAATGGAGTCACAAGTCAGTTAAGGACTCCAGTTGTCCAGGAGCTACGATTAAGTGGAGAGGCTTAACAGGAAATGAAATTGAACCAGGAAAGCCTTCCAGACTTTGAAAATATGAAATCAGCAATTACAGTCATAACTTGAGGACTCCTGACGGAATCAAAGGAAGAAATCAAAGGCCCAGGAAAGGAGACAGCGGATTCAGTGGCACTGGTGTTAAATTGGTACTCAGGATGGAATATATATATTTCATATATATATGAAAATTATCATCTTTGTCCATTATGGATGAAGTATGTGTTGGTTAGGCAGTGGTTGGTCAGTTCCAGGATGTGTTATTGGGGGGGGGGGGGTTGTGTTTGTTCTGGATAGCTGTCAAGGCTTCTTTAATAGGCACTTGGGTGAAGAGGGATATGACATCGAAGTAAGGGTATGGCTAGCGGATGAGAGCCAAATAGCTTGAAATGGATCTATACTAGTCTCCCTTTATTTATTTATCAGCACAAATGCAACACAAAAATGGTTTTCTGCCTGGAAGGCTCCTAGGGTGGAGCTGAAAGGCAAAAGGGAAGCAGTATGCCCCCTCCCATATTTGGGCATACCAGGTGCTTTGACATAACACTTAATCATTTCCTTGGCTCAGCTGATAAGGGAGGAGAACTTGTGGCTTAGAGGCTAATAGCAATAGCAATATAGCAATAGCAGTAGACTTATATACCGCTTCATAGGCCTTTCAGGCCTCTCTAAGCGGTTTACAGAGAGTCAGCATATTGCCCCCAACAATCTGGGTCCTCATTTTACCCACCTCGGAAGGATGGAAGGCTGAGTCAACCCTGAGCCGGTGAGATTTGAACCGCTGACCTGCTGATCTAGCAGTAGCCTGCAGTGCTGCATTTAACCACTGCGCCACCTTGGCTCTAATACAACGCCTAACACGTAAAATAGCCCAGGTTCAAATCCCAGTAAGGGTATGGCTAGCTGATGAGAGCTAAATAGCTTGAAATAGATCTATACTAGTCTCCCTTTATTTATTTATCAGCACAAATGCAACACACACACACACACACACACACACACACACACATTTTCATAGATTTTCATGGGTGTAGGTATGCTGGTTTATATATATACATACTACAGCACAATTATTTATCAGCACAAATAAAAAAAAACCACATATACAAATACATACATACATACATACATACATACATACATACATACATACACACACACACACACACACACACACACATATATATATATATATATATATATATATATATATATATATATATATATATATATATATATATATATTTAGTGTCACTAAATAGCTTGAAATAGTCTCTCTTTATTTATTTATCAGTACAAATACAACACAAATGTAACAAAGGCAACAGTAAAAATATTGGGTTTCTGTCTGGATGGTCTCTTGTGATGAGCCGATAGACAGAGAAAGGAAGCAGTAGGCTTCCTCCCATATTTGGACATACCAGGAGTTGTGACACTAAATATATACCTATTTCCCTGGCTCAGCTGATAAAGGAGGGGAACCTTGTGGCTTAGTGGTTAATACATCTGCCTAATATGTAATACCGCCCAGGTTTGAATCCCAGTAAAGGTATGGCTAGCTGATGAGAGCTAAATAGTTTGAAATAGATCTATACTAGTCTCCCTTTATTTATTTATCAGCACAAATACAACATCTATCTATCTATCTATCTATCTATCTATCTATCTATCTATCTATCTATCTATCTATCTATCTATCTATCTATCTACCTACCTACCTACCTACCTACCTACCTACCTACCTACCTACCTACCTACCTACCTATCTATCTATCTATCTATCTATCTATCTATCTATCTATCTATCTATCGTTTTCATCTCTTTCAAATTAGGTAGCCTTTAAAAAAAGGGGGGGGGAGTTTTGAAGTGAGATTATTTTCTCTGTCCTTGCAATGTTTTTGGGGGGAGTGGGAAGATTTGAAGCATCTTGTCACTTAGTATCACAGGTAGTCTTTGACTTACAGCAGCAAATTTAGTGACCATTTCATGTCACAAGGGCACAAGGGCCATTTTTCACATTTACGACCGCTGAAGCATCCCCGCGGTCATGTGATCAAAATTTGCAAGCTTGGCAACTGACTCGTACTTATGAGGGTTGCAAGTGTCCCCCCCCGGGGGTGGGAGGGGGAAGCTGGATTCACTTAACAACCGTGTTACCAGCTTAGCAACTGCTGTATTTCACGGTGGCAGGGAAGGTTGCAAAACTCACTGAACAACCGTCTTGCTTAGCAGTGGAAATTTGGGGCTCAGTTGTGGTCGTAACTCGAGGATTACCTGTCCCTGCAGAATGCAAATCTAATTGATATTAGCATTAAGTTCTGAAGATATGAGGGCAGCCTGACAGATATCCATCATAAAGACCCCTTCATGAATATTCATCACCCGTTTTCCCTTCTTCTCCCGCAATAGATTTAGACAGCGAAAAAGCTGATTTAGATTCATATTCTGCAACAGCTGTTTTGGCTGAATCTGAAGTATGAGAAAGAGCATAATAAATCAAAATATCCAGGTATTTGCCCAGGGGAACAAAAACAGATTGAGTGGGATGAACTTTTGGGAACAAATAGATGGCCAGGTGGAAATCAGGAAAGGAAGGAAGGCAGAAATGAAGAAATAAAAGAAGGAAGGAAAGAGAGAAAGAGAAGGAAGAAAGGAAAGAAGGTAGGAAAGATATGGAGGGAAGGAAGGAAGTAAAGAGAGAGGAAGGAGGAAGGAAGGAAAAAGAGGAGTGATGGAAAATGGGAGGGAAGGAAGGAGGGGGAGACAGAAGGGAGGGAAGAAAGAGAGAAGCAAGGAAGGAAGAAAAAAGAGAGAAAGGGAAGGAAGGAAATAAGGAGGGAAAGAAGGAGGGATGAAGGGAAAGCAGCACATAAAGAGGGGAAGGAGGGAGGGAGAGAAGGAGGTTAAGAACTAGAGAGCGAGAGGGAAAGAAGGAAGTAAAGAAGGAGAGAGGGAGGGAAAAAAGGAAGAGGGAAAGGAAGGAGGGAAGAAGGGAGGGAGGGAGGGAAGGAAGGAGCCTGATTTCCCCCCCACATTTTCCCATCTTAAATTACAGTACATCTGTCTCTTTTCTGTCTTAATTTCAAGTTGTTTGGAAACATTTGTCTGAAATCTTAATATTCATTTTGCTGTCTATAATGATGTCTCTACAGTTTTGCTTCATACCCTTCAGTCTTTACTCACATGGCTATTAAAATAGTGCAGTGTGGCCCACTCCTTTAGTTAACATAAGCATGTTTTGATTGCTTGAGTTTTCTAACACAGTTTTGCAAATAGTAATAATTGGTGAAAATTAGTAGTGTTTTAGTTTAGGTTTAATTCACTTAATACTTCCTAGAAACCGGGAGACGTTGAAGTCCAGTCTCATCTTGGGGCATGGAAGTTGGGTGGGTGACTGTGAGCCAATCACCAGGAGACGGTGAGTTCTAGTTCCACCTTAGACATGAAAAAGTGGATATGAAGGATTATTAGATATATTTTCTGCCTAGAGTTATTTATAAAAAGAATGAAAGGCAAGATATAAAATCTTCTCTCTATTAAAAAAAAAAAACGAGTATGGTGTGTGTGTGTTGCAGCATAACTCTGAAATACCTTGAGTAATTTCAACCAAACTTGGTACACAGATGACTTACTCTCTGGAGAAAAATACTGTGGGGCTAAGACATCCCTATTACCCCTCGGGGGGGGGGATTTTGTTAAGATGCAGCCTGTTGTGCCTTAAAATGGCTTCTACTGTACTGCCGTAAAATGGCTTCTACTGTACAGTGCCATAGTAACAGCTTCACAGTACTCCACAAGGAGGCCTCCCTCTGGTAAGGGGGAAAAAATCCAACATTAGAAATTACAATTGGTCCAGGCATTTCCCCCCTATAAATACCCAGGTAATGCCAGGTTATTGGACAGTTATTTATAAAAATAATAAAGTTGTGATTAAAAAGACCCAATCTTTAAAAAAAAAAAGACCTATTCCCATGGAAATAAGTAAATATAAATATGTGACTGGATGGATGGATGGATGGATGGATGAATGAATGAATACATATTATTATTATTGTCTCCTTCTGCTTTTCTAACCAGGCTTCTAATAACCCTGCATTTTTACCTTCTTATCACATGAAGGCAAGACAAGCCTGGATTTTAAAGATGATGATGATGATGATGATGTACATTATCAAAATAGCTTTTTTGATGTCACTGGTCCATTGGTCAAAACAAAAATGGTTCTTTGGTGTTTTCCTAGGATGCTATTTTGCAACTTCGTCTCATTCCTAAATTTTTGTCTTTTTTTTTTCTCCTAGTGGTCCGAAGTGAACAGTCCCACGAATTAAGTTAACAGCAGGATGGAGAGGACCTTGGAGGTCTTCTAGTCCAACCCACTGTTCAAAACCAGACTTTTCACTGCTGGAGACACACCAACAGACAGTCCTGGGGTTACAACCACAGATGGATTACTCCCCGTTGGGCCCAAATCGGGTGATCCGCCCATCCACCCAGACGCTTCTGCGCATGCGCACAAGCGAGCTGGTAGTAAAAAAAAGATGGAAACCCACCACTGGTTACAAGTACAACCATTTGTTTTGCAACTGTCTGAAGTTCCAACGGCAGTGAAAAATGCAGCTGGTTCTTATTTAGGAAGTTTGCAATTGTCCCGGGGGGGTCACATGATTCCCCCTTTTGCGACCTTCGCATCCCGCTTCCGGCAAATAAAATCAATGGGGAAAGTCGGATTCACTTTACGGCCCTGGGATTCACTTAACAACAACCACAGCGATTTGTTTAAGAATTGCAGATATACACTTAGCAAAAAAAAAAAAGGTTATAAAATCAGGTGCACGTGAATTGTTAATACCACTTTATAATGCCTTGGAAAGCCCACACTTGGAATACGGCATTCAGTTTTGGTCGCCACGATGTAGAAAAGATGTGGAGACTCTAGAAAGAGTGCAGAGAAGAGCAAGAAAGAGGATTAGGGGACTGGAGGATAAAACATATGAAGAACAGTTGCAGGACCTGGGTATGTCTAGTTTAATGAAAAGAAGGACCAGGGGAGACATGATAGGAGTCTTCCAATATCTCAGGGGCTGCCACAAAGAAAAGAGAGTCAAACTATTCTCCAAGGCACCTGAGGGTAGAACAAGAAGCAATGGGTGGAAACTAATCAAGGAGAGAAGCAACTTAGAACTAAGGAGAAATTTCCTGACAGTGAGAACAATGAATCAGTGGAACAGAATTTGCCTCCAGAAGTTGTGAATGCCCCAACACTGGAAGTCTTTAAGAAGATGTTGGATAGCCATTTGTCTGAAATGGTATAGGGTTTCCTGCCTAGGCAGGGGGTTGGACTAGAAGACCTCCAAGGTCCCTTCCAACTCTGCTATTGTATAAGATGTTGTTACCTGGATAAATAATGAAATGTCTGTAAACAAACAACCATGTTCAGAGAGCACCAAGGATCCCACAGTCGTCGTCCTCCTCCTCCTCCTCCTCCTCCTCCTCCTCCTCCTCCTCCTCCTCCTCCTCCTCCTCCTCCTCCTCCTCCTCCTCCTCCCTGGGCCCCTCTCCCTTCTAGCCCTGATGATGTCCCCTAGCTGGGTCTTGAAATGTCTGCAAGGAAAGCACCCAAGTTCTGGATTTTGATAGCAAGGCTCAAAATCTTATTGACACAATGACTTGGGACTGTGAATAATGACATTCAGGAAGAATTAGGAAGAAGGATTATCAAACGCCTGAGAAATAAATATCTCTCGGGGTGAAACTGGAGCCATTTATCTCTCTTTGAGCGGAAGGCGGGATTTTCCATTATGCTGAGCATTGAATTAATCAAGCGCCAAAGTGGAACGGAAGAGGCCATGAAGAAATCTATAATATTGGGCCCTTCTCTTTTCATTCCAGGCGCAATTAGAATTACTAGTAGAATATAGAAAAGCAATGAGGTTAATTAACAAATGAGATGACTGGTATTCATGCTTCTCCAGGTAATTACATTTATAAGCTGGGCTTGCAAAAATGGAACCAGACCATTGATTCCTGGTTATCCATTTAAGCTGCCCCTTTCCTGGGGTCACGCACACTGAGTCCTTGACTTACGGCCACAATTGAGATCAGAATTCTTGTTGTTAAGCAAGGAGATGGTGAAGCGACTCGGGCACAATTTTATGCCCATTTTTTGGGGCCACGGTTGTTAAGAGAGTCACTGCCATTGGGAAGTGAGTCACACGGTCGCAAAGTGAAACATGCAGTCAATAAGGGAATCAGGGTTTCTCTAACGCCTTTGCTTGTTGGAGGACTAGCTGGGAAGGTCACCAAAGATGGTCACGTGGATGATACGATGTCATATGTGTGAGGACTAGTCCAAATTTTAGATCACATGACCGTGGGAATGCTGCTGTGTGAGAATGAAAAAATGGCCTCCGGTCACTTTTTTCAGCGCCGTTGTAACTTCGAGTGGTTGCTGAACGAGGACTACCTGTCACTCTGAAATTTCTCGTTCACACTTAGATTTCCAGCGAGAGGGAAGCCCGATGAATTATTAGATTTCCCTCCAGGAGAAGAAGGGAAGGAAGAGGTAACAAATAGGAGGACACACATAGGTAGTCCTCAACTTACAACAGTTCACTTAGTGACTGAAGTTACGCCGGCACTGAAAAAAGTGGTTTATGAATGTTTCTCACACTTAGAACCAATGCAACATCTCCATACTCATGTGATCAGAATTCAGATGCTTGATGGCTGACTCATATTTATGATGGTCACAGGGTCATATGATCCCCTTTTATGACCTTCTGACAAGCAAAGTCAATGGGGAAGCCAGATTCACTTAACGACCATGTGACTTACTTAACAACCGAAGTGTTTCACTCAACAAGTGTTGCAAGAAAGGTCTTAAAATGAAGCAAAACTCACTTAAAGCTGTCTTGGTTAGCAATGAAGACCTTGGCCTTGATTGTGGTCATAAGTCGAGGACTACCTGCATGGGGCTTGAAATGCACCATTAAAATCCAGCATCTTGATTTTCCTACACACACCCCCAGTCCCCTGATAGAGACCCCAAATCTGATGTTGTCAATCTCTCATTGACAACATCAGATGTTTTACAAAATTTTTTTTATTTCCTGCTGCTTATCCCATCCCTCCAGGCCTTTTCGAATCATGCAAAACTACAGAGGCTCAAAAGCGTAACAAAAGCTTAAAATCCAGAGTCTAAATCAAACTCTAAAATCATTAACACTTAAAAGCTTAACGGAAGAGATGCTGGTCGTTGTTTTTTTCTTCTTCCTTTGATCTTCCCGGCTGGTTCTCAGACTGATAAAGGAAGATTTATTGAGATAAGATGGATGGAGGAACTTCAGAAATGGAATTATTTGTTGGGTTTCTCTTTCCAACAGCTCTTTTATTTAATACTTTGACAGAGGCAGAACTTATGGTACTGATAGTGGAAAACTTGCAGCTGACTGTTTACAGAGTAGAGTCCGGAAAATAAACCAGTCTTTTTTCTTTCTTTCTTTCTTTCTTTCTTTCTTTCTTTCTTTCTTTCTTTCTTTCTTTCTTTCTTTCTTTCTTTCTTTCTTTCTTTCTTTCTTTCTCTCTCTCTCTCTCTCTTTCCTTCCCTCCTGCCTTCTCATGCCCTCCTTCTCCTTCTCTTTGCCTTCTCTCTCTCCTCCCTCCTTCCCTCCCTTACTTTCTCCCTCCCTCTTTCCCTCCAATCTAGTACTCTTCTTTGCGCTTCTCTTTTCTTCTTTCCCTTCACCCTCTCCTCCCTCCCTCCCCTTCTTCCTTCTTTCCTCCCTCCTTCCCACCTTTCCATCTCCTCTCTTCTTCCCTTTTTCTTTCAATTTCTCTCTTCAACTTTTCCTCCCTCCTTTCCTCCCTCCCCCTCCCTTCCTGTGTATCATCTATCTTTTTATCATCTATCTGTTTCTGATTATCTATCCATCCATCCAGTGGTGGAATTCAATTTTTTTTAACTACTGGTTCTGCGGGCGTGGCTTGGTGGAGGTGGCAGGGGAAGAATACTGCAAAATCCCCATTTCCTCCCAATCAGCTGGAGGCAGAAAATAGATGGGGGCGGGGCCAGCCAGAGGTGGTATTTGCCGGTTCTCCAAACTACTCAAAAATTCTGCTACTGGTTCTCCAGAACTGGTCAGAACCTGCTGAATGTGTGTGTGTGTGTGTGTGTGTGTGTGTGTGTCTGTCTGTCTGTCTGTCTGTCTGTCTGTCTCTCTCTCTCTCTCTCTCTCTCTCTCTCTCTATCTATCTATCTATCTAGTGCTCTCTGTCTCTCTGTCTGTCTCCGTCCCTCCCTCCTTCTTTCTCCCACCTTTCTCCAGTGGTGAAATTCAAATTTTTTTTACCACCAGTTCTGTGGGTGTGGCTTGGTAGGCATGACAGGGGAAAGATATTGCAAAATCTCCATTCCCACCTCACTCCTGGGGGATGGATATTGCGAAATCTCCATTATCACCCCACTCCGGAGCCATCTCCATTACCACCCCACTCCAGAGAGGTGATATTTGCCAGTTCTCTGAACCATTTAAAATTTCTGCCACCGGTTCTCCAGAATCTGTCAGAACCTGCTGAGATTTCACCCCTGCTTCTCTCCCTCCCTCTTCCTCCCTCCCCCTTTCTCTCTTCCTCCCTCTCTCATCCATTAATGCATACCCTCAACCTACCTAGAGTTTGAATTTCAATGGCCTAGAAAAGATTTACCATCTTGAACCTAACCTGCCAACACACCGGATTTCCTTAATTTAGAAGGGAAAAAAAAAACGTTTCTTAAAAAAGCCTCTTTAAGCTTTTTCATTAGGGAGAAAGAGGAAACTGTGTTTTCATTCATTCTGCCTTTTCAAATAAACTGACAAGCTGCATTTTTCCAGCCTGATTGATTAATTAAGTTGTTCCTTTTGATGATATAATTTTCAGGTTTAGAAGTTGCTCTCTCTCCTCTGGAAATACCTTAGAGCTAAAAGGAACATTGCTGCCAAAATAGATTTTTCTTGGAAAATTATAGATAAAAATGCACATTTAGAGGAAAATCCCATTAAATTGGATGTGTTTTTAGTTATTTAAAAAAACACAACAAAATGGACTTGTGATGAAACCCTTAAAAATGTACCAACAATGTTTATTTCTTATTCATTTTTAGTTATTATTATAGCTTTCTTATTCCATCTTTATTGTTTTATAAGTGGCTCAAGGCACCAAACATACCTCCTCCCTCCTCCTATTTTCCCCTTCAACAATGACCCAGTTGGTGGGGGGTCTAGGTTGAGAAAGAGGGACTGGCCCAAAGTCATCCATCTGGCTTTCATGTCTAAAGCGGGACTAGAACTCACCGTCTCCTGGTGATTGGCCCAAAGGCACCTAGAAGCTTTTGTATCTAGGTTGGGACTAGAACTCACCGTCTCCTGGTGATTGGCCCAAAGGCACCTAGAAGCTTTTGTATGTAAGTTGGGACTAGAACTCACCGTCTCCTGGTGATTGGCCCAAAGGCACCTAGAAGCTTTTGTATCTAAGTTGGGACTAGAACTCACCGTCTCCTGGTGATTGGCCCAAAGGCACCTAGAAGATTTTGTATCTGAGTTGGGACTAGAACTCACCGTCTCCTGGTGATTGGCCCAAAGGCACCTAGAAGCTTTTGTTATCTGAGTTGGGACTAGAACTCACCGTCTCCTGGTGATTGGCCCAAAGGCACCTAGAAGCTTTTGTTATCTAGGTTGGGACTAGAACTCACTATCTCCTAGTGATTGGCGCAATCACCCAGCTGGTTTTCATGCCTAAAGCGGGACTAGAACTCACCGTCCCCTGGTGATTGGCCCAAAGGCACCTAGAAGCTTTTGTATCTAGGTAGGGAGTAGAACTCACCGTCTCCTGGTGATTGGCCCAAAGGCACCTAGAAGCTTTTGTATCTAGGTTGGGACTAGAACTCACCGTCTCCTGGTGATTGGCCCAAAGGCACCTAGAAGCTTTTGTATCTAGGTTGGGACTAGAACTCACCGTCTCCTGGTGATTGGCCCAAAGGCACCTAGAAGCTTTTGTTATCTAGGTTGGGACTAGAACTCACTGTCTCCTAGTGATTGGCGCAATCACCCAGCTGGTTTTCATGCCTAAAGCGGGACTAGAACTCACCGTCTCCTGGTGATTGGCCCAAAGGCACCTAGAAGCTTTTGTTATCTAGGTTGGGACTAGAACTCACTGTCTCCTAGTGATTGGCGCAATCACCCAGCTGGTTTTCATGCCTAAAGCGGGACTAGAACTCACTGTCTCCTGGTGATTGGCCCAAAGGCATTAGAAGCTTTTGTATCTAGGTTGGGACTAGAACTCACCGTCTTCTAGTGATTGGCGCAATCACCCAGCTGGTTTTCATGCCTAAAGCGGGACTAGAACTCACCATCCCCTGTTTCTAGCCTGATGCTTTCACCACTAAACAATTTGGCTCTTGTAGAAAAATAAATAAAATGAAATACATAAATGGAAATGTTAGTGATTATTATCTTAGAAACAAACTGTTCGATATAGCAGCGGCCTGAGAGAATTTTCTATTCAGCTCTATACTATCCTGAAGTTCGTCTTTATATGACTGGTGGTCTTCGACTTATGACCAAAGTGAGTTTTTTTGAAAGCGAGCTTTGCCCCATTTTATGACCTTTCCCACCACAGTTGTTCTGAATCACTGCAGTTGTAAATGAGTAACATGGATGTTAAGTGAATCTGGGTTCCCTCTTGACTTCGCTTGTCCGAGGTCACAAAAGAAGATCACGTCACCCCGGGGTACTGCAACGGCAGGGGTGGGTTTCTCGCCCCGTTCCAACCGGATCGGTTGAAATGAGGCCGGTGGCGTCCTCGCGCACGCACGTGGCGTCCTCGCGCATGCACGCGGCGCATGCGTACTAGTGTCTGCGCGATGCTCCAGCTGGTCCTGGAGGATCGCACAGGCGCTGTATGCGTTCTGCGCATGCGTGGAAAGCGCAGAATTCGTAAAAACCGGGTAAGGAGCGGGCGCAGGTGTGCGGGCGCGTGCGGGCGCGGGGGGGGGGCTTCGCCGTTCCCGGAAGTTACTTACTTCCGGGTTCGGCGACCAACCGGATCGCAGGGACCGGTGCGAACCGGTCGAAACCCACCCCTGTGCAACGGTCATAAATATGAGTCAGTTGCCAAGCTTGTGAATTTTGATCACGTGACTCTGGGGTGCTGCAAGAGTTGTAAGCGTGAAAAATGGCCACAAGTCCCTGTTTTCAGGGCTGTTGTAACTTTGAACAGTCATTGGACAAAGGCTGGCTGGGGAATTCTGGGAGTTGAAGTCCACAAGGCTTAAAATTGCTGTGGTTGTACAGCAGCTGCCAGAAAAGCCAACACATGAAGTTCAGGGGTGAAATCCAGCTGGTTCTGACAGGTTCTGGAGAACCGGTAGCAGAAAGTTGAGAGACCGCCTACTGCCAATCACCTCCACTCGACCAATTAGATCCCATAGATTAGGCCTCCTCCGAGTTCCATCTGCCGGTCAATGTCGACTGGCAACCACGCGGAGGAGAGCCTTCTCGGTGGCAGCTCCGACCCTTTGGAACGATCTCCCCGTGGAGATTCGTACCCTCACCACCCTCCAGACCTTCCGCACAGCCCTTAAGACCTGGCTATCCCGTCAGGCCTGGGGTTAAAGACCGTAACCCACCCGAATTGTATGAATGTTGTGCTTTTTAATGATGTATTGTCTTATGTGTTAATTGTTTGTTTCCCTCCCCTTTTTTGAGTTGTAAGCCGCCCTGAGTCCCCCCAGGGAAAAGGGCGGCATATAAATAAACTACTAAGACTAAGACTAAGACTAAAAGTTTGAGTAGTTCGGAGAACCGGCAAATGCCACCTCTGGCTGGCCCCAGAGTGGGGAGGGAATGGGGATTTTGCAGTATCCTTCCCCTGCCACGCCCACCAAGCCACGCCCACCAAGCCACACCCTGCCCATCAAACCACGCCCACAGAAACAATAGTAAAAAAAAAAGAATTTCACCACTGGTGAAGGGTTAATGCCACTTTATAATGCCTTGGGAAGGCCACACTTGGAATACTGCATCCAATTTTGGTCATCACTATATAAAAGAGATATTGATATTCTAGAAAGAGCGCAGAGAAGAGCAACAAAGAGGATTAGGGGACTGGAGGATAAAACATATGAAGAACGGTTGCAGGAACTGGGTAGGTCTAGTTTAATGAAAAGAAGGATTAGGGGAGACATGATAGCAGCCTTCCAATATCTCAGGGGTTGCCCCAAAGAAGAGGGAGTCAAGCTATTCTCCAAGGCACCTGAGGGTAGAACAAGAAGCAATAGGTGGAAACTAATCCAGGAGAGAAGCAACTTAGAACTAAGGAGGAAATTTCCAGACAGTGAGAACAATTAATTAGTGGAACATAAGTTCCAGAAGTCGTGAATGCTCCAACATTGGAAGTTTTTAAGTAGAGATTGGACAAGCATTTGTCTGAAATGGTAGAAGGTTTCTTGCTTGAGCAGTGGGTTGGACTAGAAGACCTCCAAGGCCCCTTCCGAGTTCCAAATATGTTTTTCTGTTATTTTCTGTTAACACTGATTTACAGAACTTGTGGCCTCCCTTTTGCTGGTCCAGGCATGACGGGGACAGCTTCCTCTTTGGGCTGCTCGGATCGCAATGCCTGTCAGGGAAGGGGGTTGGACTAGATAACCTCAACGTAATGGAAGAATATTTACTGCCACTCTTTTTTCCCCCCAGGCTGAATATTTTATAAAGTTCTTTTTTTCAGTGTCATTGGCACAGTGGTATGGTCACCAAGCAAATGATTTAAAGGTGTGTTTTGTGATCCTTGCAGAAATCGGCTAACTTGCATTCAAGTGAAGCTAATTGCGTCCATCCAGCCTTTGCAAACTGGATTTCTGTTGCAAAAATGAAACATCGGATGACTCCAAAAAACAGGATGAGCTTACTTAACAGCCTATTATATTAAGCAAATAAGTTGGGCTTCATTAAACACTCGGATGACCCTGCTATAATAAATTGGAAAAACGTCTTTAAATATAATCCAGCAATAAAATAGACCAGGAACAGCCATAAATGAAATTTCTGAGAAATCAAGAGAGACACGGCGCAATTTGCAAAGGTGGCAGCATCCCGGGGTCATGTGGTCCCCATTTATGCCCTTCTTACCAGGCTTCTGGCAAGCAGAGACAATGGGGATTCACTTTACGACCACAAGATTTCACTTAATAACGGCAGGAATTCGCCGAACAGGTGTGGCCATTGATTTTTTAAAGAACTGTTGTGCTTAGCCATGGAAATTCTGCGGTCGTAAGTTGAGGATTCACTTTGTGTAAAATCAAGCTACAGGTAGTCCTCAACTTGTAACGGTTCATTTAGTGACCGTCCAAAGTTGCAACGCCACTGAAAAACCAGACATACAGCCGTTTTTCAAAGTTAGGGCCTTTGCAGCATCCCTATGATTGGGTGATCAAAATTCAGCCTCTTGGCATCTGACTCACATTTTACGACAGTGGCAGTGTCCCAAGTGATCCCCTTTTTGTGACCTTCTGATGAGCAAATTCAATGGGGGAAGCCAGATTCACTTGACTAACATCAACTGCAGTGATTCGCTTAACAACTGTGTTAAGAAAGATCGTAAAATGAGGCAAAACTCACTTAGCAACTGAATTTTTGGGCTCCGTTGTGGTCGTAAGTTGAGGACTACCTATATGGAGCCAATTCTCCTGGCTATCAGCTTCTTCCTCCTGTTGGTTATGTGGATCTAGGAGTCAACTTTAAAACTTGTGGACTTCAACTCCCAGAATTCCTGGCTAGAGAATTCTGGGGATTGAAGTATATGAATCTTAAACGTTGCCAGATTTGCAGATCCCAGAACTAACCCAAAGAATTAATTTGGATCAATTGGTTTAGAGATCAGGCTGTTAACTGAACCCCCTCAGACAGTCGGTTTGGCAGGAAAGGAAATAAGGTAATTTTAATTAAGCAAAACACTCATGTAATGCTGGCTGCTTAATTAGTGGTATCATTGACTGGGTTTTATTAACTTAAACCGATTGGAAAGATTTGTCTCAATTTGGTGCGTGAATCCGTAGAGGGATGACACTGATTTCAAGTCGGGACAGGACAGGTTCCAGCTTGTTAAAATTTTTCTTGCCTTCTTTTATTATGCAAGTAGTCCTCAACTTACGACCACCATCATTTTACGACTTTTCTTTCCACCACCGCTAAATGAATCACTGCCATTGTTAAGTTAGTCACACGGTTATTAAGCGAATCTGACCTCCCCATCGACTTTGCTTGTCAGAAGGTCGTAAAAGGGGATCACGTGACCCCAGGACACCGCAAACCGTGTGTCAGTTGCCAAGCATCTGAATTTTGATATTTGGACAGCTCCCCAAAATCTTACAGGGAGAGGTGAACAGCTGTCTTCTAATTTATTCTCTTCCTAAATATAATTTAATAGCGGATAACCCGGTGTTGCTTGGGTATTTATTTATCCTAATCCTGTATTAGACAAGAAAAGCTCTGAGTTTTTTTGAAAATGTCGGGACGAAACGTAATTTCTAATGTTGGATTTCCCCCTCTTACCAGTCCCTTGTGGAGTTCTGTGAAGCTGTTACCATGGCAACTCCACTGCGGTGCACAGTAGAAGCCATTTTACGGCAGTACGGCAAAAGCCATTTTAAGGCACAACAGTCTGCATCTTAACAGAACACACATCCCCAAGGGGTTTTAGGGGTGTCTTACCCCCCACAGTATTTGTTTCCAGAGAGTAAGTCATGATTAAGAGTAAGTTTGATTGAAATTGCTCGAGGTGTTCCAGAGCTATGCTGGAAACACACGGAGCCATTTATAGTTTTATATATTTAGTTTTATATATCTATATTTTTAAATTTTATATGTTAGATTTTCAGGAATTCATATATATTCATATATATTCATATGTGTGTGTGTGTGTGTGTGTGTGTGTATTTGTGCTGATAAATAAATAAAGGGAGACTAGTATAGATCTATTTCAAGCTATTTAGCCCCTCATCAGCTAGCCATATATATATATATGCACACACACACACACACACACACATACACACACACACACACACACACACACACACACAGATACATACATACATACAATTTAATACCCAGTTTTAAAGTCTGCATAATTAGCTTCATTTCTGAGTTTGTTCAATCTATTGGCGCTTTCTTCTATATATGCAAGGCATATTGTGAATTAATGACCGCCAGATGAGGCAAAAGGACAGTTTGAAGGTGGCTGCATTATTTTACCCAATCGTCTTTTCGTGAGGTGATTTTTTTTTTTTTAATTTCAGGAAGCACATTTACAATTTGCACAATCCTAAAGCACACAGGGAAATTGACTGCACAGATTGGACCCAGTTTTAATGTTTAAATTAATTTTTGTCACGTTGGATCAGCGCATATCAACCAGCTTGATTCCGGACCGCGAGGACTCAGGCTTTCAAAAGCTTGATGGCAATTCTGCCTTGGCCTTATAATTTCTCACACACGCTTTTATTAATTGTCTTCCTGGCAACAGGCTATAAAACTATATGTGCCAGGAGAACAGTAATAAAACATTGATATTCACTCCGAAGCACAGATGGTCTCTCTTTCTAACAAAAATCCAAAGTGTTTCATTCCCATTTTTTTTTCAGGATTTTCTCTGCTTAGGAAAATCGGGGTTGGGAATCATGGTCTCCTAGGGCTGGAAGGGACCTTTGAGGTCATCTAGTCCAACCCCCTGTCCTTATTTCATTCAGGACAAATAGTTGTCCAGTCATTTCTTGAAAACACAAGAATATTCCAATTCTGTTATCATATTGCCCCTCAAAGGTATCATTTCTTCACCAGCTGTGTCAAACTACAATTCCCTAATTTCTACTTATATGGGATCTGAACAGGGATGGGTTCCTGCAGTTCTAAGCTCTTCTCTAGAAGAGGTTCCACAAATCTACAGTGCCGTTTAGAACCGGTTCCAGCTCCCCCCCCCTGCCTGTCCGCACATCATCAAGATGAAGAGCGAGAGGAGGAATTCTGGGAGTTGAAGTCCACAAGTCTTAAAGCTGTCAAGTTTGAACACCCCTGGGGTTTTTTTTTCTAAAGGGTTAGGGGTGCGAGGGTCTTGTAACTTGACAGCTTTAAGACTTGCACACTTCAATGCCAGAGTTTCTGAGCCAACATTTTGGTTGCTAAGCAAGAGCGTTGTTAAGTGAGTTTCACCACATTTTACAAGTTGGCCACACCCACCCAGCCACATGGCTGGCAAGCCACTCCCACCCAGTCACATGGTCAGCAAGCCACTCCCACCTGGTCACATGGCCAGCAAGCCACTCCCACAAAGCAGGCCACACCGACAGAAGAAGTTTAAAAAATTTTTGAAGCCCACCACTGGATCTGAAGTCCACCTCCGCTGAGAAACACCATGTAAGCGTGCTTTGTTTTCTAACAGAGACCTTGGTTCTTTCTCCTTCAAAGTGGGAAGAGCTTAGAGTCTTGTGAATAATGGGAACTGTTGAGGTGGCCATATTTAAGTTTGATCCAGAATTGTGTGGAATTGGGTATTAAGTGGTTGCATACTTGTGAGTGGGACACGGTGGCTCAGTGGCTTGTCGATCAGAAAGGTCGGCAGTTCGGCGGTTCGAATCCCCAGCGCCGCCTAACGGAGTGAGCTCCTGTGACTTGTCCCAGCTTCTGCCAACCTAGCAGTTTGAAAGCATGTAAAAAATTCAAGAAGAAAAATAGGAGCCACCTTTGGTGGGAAGGGGACAGCGTTCCTTGCACCTTCGAAGTTGAGTCATGCCGGCCACATGACGTCTTCGGACAGCGTTGGCTCTTCGGCTTTGAAACGGCGATGAGCACTGCCCCCTAGAGTCAGGAACGACTAGCATGTATCTGTGAGGGGAGCCTTCACCTTATACTTGTGACAGACATAGAAGCAGATATTGGTAGTTAGGGTTGAACTGTGGGGTTCTTGATGCTCTCTGAGCTTAGCTGGTTTTTTTTGCAGATGTTTCATGACCAAACTAGATAACGTCATCAGTGCTACAAGGGAGTGGGGCTTGCGGAGAGGAGGTGGAGGAGGAGAGGGGGAGGAGAGGGATGATTGTAGAGTCCTTGGTGCTCTCTGAGTTTGATGGTTTTCTTGCAGACGTTTCATGACCCAACTAGATAACATTGTCAGTGCTATAAGGGAGTGGGGTTGTGGAGAGGAGGAGGAGGAGGAGGAGGAAGAGGAGGAGGAGGAGGAGGAGGAGGAGGAGGAGGAGGAGGAGGAGGAGGAGAGTGGAGTTCTTGGTGTTCTCTGAGTTGTTTTCTTACAGATGTTTCATCACTCAACTAAGGATAACCATCACTGCTAGGAGGGAGGGGAGTTTGTTCTCTGTTTATGTCAGTGTTAGTGACATTTTTCTTCTTGGTAATTCCTTTATTAGGATAATATTTTCTCCTAGGTTGTTTGTCTGGTATTAATCCCTGCTTATCTGGTGGCTCGCTGCTGGAGAGGAGTGTTCTGATCTTTCATTTTCCTTCTTAGCTTTATTCTTGTCCCTTTTGAAAGGCCTGTAATGTGGTTTATCTCCATCTAATCATGGCTGGCTGGGAAATTCTGGGAGCTAAAGTCCACATCTCTTCATGTTGCTACGGGTGAGAAGCACAGACCTGGGAGCTTTAAAATGCAAGAAATCTCAGCTTCCTGTACTATTGGCTTGAGTGAGACAATTGAGAATTGCGCTGAGCAACAGTATGGAGGCCCAAGGCAACACAATGCTTTTCACAGGCGTTTAGCAGAGGAGTTGCAATCCTGTCTGTCATTTAGAGAAAGAGGATGAGATGGAATAAAAAGGCTCTCTGAGTTTGGTTATTTTCTTGCAGACATTTCATGACCCAACTATGTAACATCATTAGTGGTATGAATGTCTTAGAATTGCTCTCATCTACATATATATATAAAAGGAAAGTACCACTTACTTGCCATGAAATCTACAGAACCATAAAGCCTACACACCTGAAAGTTAGCATGTACATTTCTCTTGGCTTCTAGGTGCTCGCTAAGAAAGGATTTTTCAAAATGACCATCAGATCATTAGTAATTCTTATACAGTGATTAACATGCTCTGATGCTAAAGAGTTCTACTCCCTCTTCCCACCTGAAAAGAACTCCAACTGCTAGTTGCCTTATATTAACACGCTCTGATGCTAAGGAGTTAGACATTCTACTCCCCCTCCCCACCTAAAAACAACTCTGTTCCAACTGCCAGTTCCTCACATTCCGTTACCTCAGTTCAAACTGGCAGACATTCCACTCCTTCATTCAGGTGGCATCTTACGATACTAATTGTCGCTACCTCATCAAAATGTCTATGCCTTCCACCTATGGAACTACTTCCAGACACAAGGTGGTGGGAGCAATATTCCCTCATGAGTTTCAATCACCGACCACCACTGAGCCAACTGATTGTGAAACGAATTTCTCCTGCATTGCCCAATTACATACCGCATTTTTCAGAGTATAAGACACACCTTTTTCCTCAAAAAATAGGATGAAAATCTGGGTGTGTCATAAACTGATTGCAGCATTTTTGGCCTACCAAAACCCCACCCCCTTTGCAAAATGGATGTGCAGAGGGTTTGGGAGGCTTGCAAAGTACTTCTGAGGGCTGGGGAGGGCAAAAAAAGAACAAAGAAAAGGCCGTTTTGCTCCCCCCAGCCCCTGGAGCACTCTACAAGTCTCCGAAAGCCTTTAGATGCCATTTTTTTTGGTTGCAAAAAATGAGGCATGCAGAGTGCAAAAAAAAAAATGTTTTTTTAATTACCTCTTCAAAATCATGGTCCATCTTATACTCTGGCGCGTCTTATAGTCTGAAAAATATGGTAGCTTCGCCACAAACCACGTGTATGCAGCTAGTTTTATATATTAGTGAATTGCCCTGTGCATAAAATGAGAGCAGACCCTTCCAACATGGATATGTTACCTAGTTGGGTCATGAAATGTTTGCAAAAAATCAGACAAACTGAGAGAGCACCAAAGTTTGCCCCCACTACTACTATTACTACTACTCTCCACAAGCCCAACTCCCTTCTAGCACTGATGATGTTACCTTGCTGGATCATGAAATTTCTGCAAGAAAACAACCAAGTTCAGAGAGCACCAAAGACCCCACAGTTGTCATCCTCCTCCTCTTCCTCCTCCTCTTCCTCTCCATAAACCCAACTCTCTTCTTCAACTGATGATGTTACCTAGCTGGGTCATGAAATGTCTTCAAGGAAACCATGAAGCTCAGAGAGCACCAAGGGCCCCACAGTTCCCCTCCTCCTGCTCTCCACAATCCCAACTCCCTTCTAGCAACTGATGGTGTTACCTAGCTGGGTCGTGAAATGTCTGCATGAAAACCACCCAACTCAGAGAGCACCAAGGACACCGGAGTTCAACCCTGAGCTACAAATATTCCCTCCTCCCAGCGAAGAGGCCTTTCCAGCCTTATTGTTGGTTCACCAGAGGCCTGAATAATCCATTTTCTCACGGCCTGTTGATGGCATCTTGTTTACACATCGCCTCCAGCTTTCGTCTAACAATGCGAAGAAAAATCACGAGAGAAAAGAAAAGTTTCTTGGTTCTGGATAAATAAAACAGTCTTAATCCCATCTTGTTTTGCCAAGTCAAGTCTCAACTTTCTAAGAATAGAATTGAGTTTAAAGGCTGTCTACAAATTCAACAAACTTTCTATGGTTTCCAGGACATCACAGTCAACTAATGTAAAAGAAAAACATTTCAACTAAAGGACCATCTTGGACGAGTGGTTTCTGTTAGATCGGGTAAAGGAAGGGCACACTCAGGCTTAGGCAGCAACAACTCTTTTATTAACTCTGAAACAACTTTGTACAATCCAGTGAAGGTTGAGTCTGACAGCAGCCCTTTGATAGGGAGCTGTCAGACCCTTCGACCAATCAGGTTGAATCTCTGTTCTCGCCCAAACAGAGGACCTTGGTGTAAACCATTGTTAACTGATTTTGGTGTCTAACAGTTTCTATATTTTCTGGAAATGCAGGTAGTCCTCGACTTACAACCACAACGGTGCCCCAAATTTCCATTGCTAAGTAAGACAGTTCTAGGGTGCATCCACAGAGGGATAGAATCAAGATCACGTGAAGGGTTAATACCACTTTATAAGGCCTTGGTAATTATACCAATGGGATTCAGTTTTGGTCACTGCGATATGTTTAGAAAGAGTGCGGAGAAGAGCAACAAAGAGGATTAGGGGACTGGAGGATGAAACATATGAAGAACGGTTGCAGGAACTGGGTAGGTCTAGTTTAATGAAAAGAAGGACTAGGGGAGACTTGATAGCAGTCTTCCAGTATTTGAAGGGCTGTCTCAGAGAGGAGGGGGGTCAAGCTATTTTCCAAAGCACCTGTAGGCCAGACAAGGAATAATGGATGGAAACTGAACAAGGAGAGATTCAACCTGGAAATAAGGAGAAATTTTCTGACAGTGAGTTGAAGTCCATGCATTGGAAGAATGCTGGCTGAGGAATTCTGGGAGTTGAAGTCCATGCATTGGAAGAATGCTGGCTGAGGAATTCTGGGAGTTGAAGTCCATGCATTGGAAGGAATGCTGGCTGGAGAACTCTAGGAGTTGAAGTCCACGCTTCTCAAGTCCCCAAGATTAAGAAACACCATTCGGAAGAATCTTCTGCTCATGTGCCGTGTTCATTCAATCATTGCTAATGTTGAATGAAGAAAACTGGATGCAGTGATTGGAATTAACCAAAAGCAATTTCCACATGGCAACCTTCAGTTTCTTCTCTCCCACGCTTGAATGAGCTGGAAATGATACCACCTTAAGAAATCTCCAAATTTCATTTAAACTTTAGCGATGGCAAAAGGTCCATTACTATGGCCAGCTGTTACTGAAGATTTAAGGTTGTGTTTTTTTTACTTATTAAATTTCTACACCATCCATCTCACCTAAAATAACTCTGGGCCATTGACCGCCACATAATTAAGGCCTATAAATACATGAATAAAAGCAAAGCTTAAAAAAAAAAAAACAGAACGAAAAACAACCTATAATTTAAAAGTAAAATTAAATCAGGTTACTGATTTACTGTGATTTCTTTTGAACAGAAAACATTTCCATGTGGTGCAGTAATAATTGAGACAATGGATCATGTTATTTCATATTGTGACCTGTGCACAGAGCCGGATGAGGAATTATTATTTTTATTCTTTACTAATATATCCCGGTCTTTCTGACTTGTTTTATTTTAAATTGTGAAGATTGGATCCAAATGATTTATTTGCTTGATACCCAGCTAAGTACTGAAGGAGTGTTATGAACCAATATGATTCAATATTGGCTTCTGTTTATATTATTGTATACTGTCAGAAATTAATTGTTTTTTTTTTAGCGTAGCAAATTGTAACCTTAATACTGGACTGCAAATGTTATCTCGGTGCTGCCTCTCGCTTCTATTCTTGGCTTCAAAACTAGGGACATTCTTGAAAACATAGAAGAAACTGTTACAAGGGCTGCATAGAGAAAGGAACTAAACTAGGGAGTTTTCCTGGCTCATAAATCCTTAAAGCATTCTGCTGGAAAAACAACTTGGCAAATAGGGTGGGGGGCTGCCACCCCCTACACAAGGCTATAGGAATACTCCACAGATAAAGTAGACAGAGGCAGGAGCTTGAACAAAAGAACATTTTAAAGACCACGTTGGTAACGAATCTTTGTCTCTGATTGGGTAAACTTTGTTTCTATATGCCTAAAATGTATATAATACTCAGAGCCTCTCTTGCAGGGGGTGGCTCTTCCTTCCTTTGGATCAGTGACGTGCGGTGAGGTTTATGGCTGGTGAGGCAGTCCTATCCCCTGACATCCCACTGTCTAAAGCGCTTTCTTTCTTTGCCCACCTGAGCTCTGACATGGACACAGAGAAAGAAAGCTGGCGGGCTGCCCTCCCTGCCTCTTCTACCCTCTTCCCTCTCTTCAAGATACACGCACGCACACACGCACACACACACAAACACACAAAGTTGCACCAGGGGGATTGATTTTGAATTCCTCCCCCTCCCTCCGACCCACATACCTTTTCCAGCTGTTTCACAGAGGATTTCAACTCTGCTCTTGCCTGCCATCATGAAAATGTAGAAATGTAAAAGGAAAAAGGCAAGAGCTGCTGAGGTCAGGCTGGGCTAGTTGCTGCCAGAGTCCCCATGGATGACTCTGCTTAACTTTAAAAAAAAAACCTCTAAAAAAACGCCCTCTACAGGAGGAGGCGAGAGAACCACGTGCCTCATCTACATAAGGAATTTTTCGGCTTTTAACCCTTGCTTAACTCTGCTCGATTGATCATAATGTCAGACTAAATGAGGCACGTGGTTCTCCCGCCTCCTCCTGTAGAGGGCGCTTTTTTTAGAGGCTTTTTTAAACAGTTAAGCACTAAGCAGAGTCATCCACTGTGACTCTGGCAGCAACTACTTCAGCCTTTTTCCTTTTACATATTTTTTCTTTTCATGATGACAGTGGTGAGGCCCTGCCTCCCCTGACTGCACGTCGCTGCTTTGGATATAGTTTTGTCACCAGCTTTTGCTATGGCCATAAATAAAATCTGGTACTTTTTGCAAGCCTCGTCTGGAGTCTCACTCTCTTTGGTATAGCAATAGCAATAGCAGTTAGACTTATATACCGCTTCATAGGGCTTTCAGCCCTCTCTAAGCGGTTTACAGAGTCAGCATATCGCCCCCACAGTCTGGGTCCTCATTTCACCCACCTCGGAAGGATGGAAGGCTGAGTCAACCTTGAGCTGGTGAGATTTGAACCGCCGAACTGCAGATAGCAGTCAGCTGAAGTGGCTGCAGTACAGCACTCTAACCTCTGCGCCACCTTATCTCAGTGGCTTGGGGAAAATGGCTGGAACCTTACATTCTATTCTATATAGACTGTATAACAGCATTGAAAAAAATGACCATTGCCATATCCTGTGGTCATGTGATCAAAATTTAGATGCTTGGCAACTGACTCGTATTTATGACAGTTGCAGTGTCATGCAATCCCCTTTTGAAACCTTTGACAAGCAGAGTCAATAGGGAAGCCAGATTCACTTAACAACCGTGTGATGAACTTAACAGCCGCAGTGATTCACTTAACAACAGTGGCAAGAAAGGAGTTGGAAGGGACCTTGGAGGTCTTCTAGTCCAACCCCGTGCTCAGGCAGGAAACCAATCAAGCTTAGCATATTGTGTGAATGAGGGTGGTATGTTTGAGCAAATATCGTAACTTCAGGCAAATATTTTTGACCTGGGTTTATAGCTAAATGTACAGTTCAATCTTGTTTTCATTAAACATTTTGGGGGGGGGAAAGTCCATCATCTAAACCTTGATTATGTATCCTGAATCCTGTCTCTAATCTCCATTAAATCTAACATGTAATTTTCCTCAATTTAAGTGTGCCGATGTATAATTATTTGACAGATGTGATGTAATTTGCTTTGCAATGTGCTTCATTTGCCTTACACAAGGGACAACACAATTATGTTATTAAGCAAATGACAGAAATCGTACAGACAGAATGGAAAACATGACCTGGAAAAGCCGCTTGTTGCATCTAAAATTCTGGTTAAACTAAGTTTTGTTTAACTGAGTTTATGTTTCATTGTGTAAAGAGACATCTCTGGCTTGATTGTGTTTATCAGATTTCATCTTTATCTTTTATGTTTCTTTGGTTTTGTTATAAGTTTTATTATTGCTGTGAGTTAATCACAGCACCACACCAATTTAAATAATAATAGGATAAAAAATGCCAAATCTATTTTAGTGTATTTGAAATATTTGTTTGACTGTGTGGCCAACCATAATGGAGGGGGGGAAGGAGGAGGGGGAGGAGGAGGGGGAGGAAGAGAAGGAGAAAGGGAAGAAGGAAAAAAGAAAAGATAGACATGAGGAGGAGGAGGAAGAGGAGGAGGAGGAGGAGGAGGAGGAGGAAGAGGAGGAGGAGGAGATAGAGGAGGAGGAGAAAGAGGAAGAGAAAGAAAAAGAGAAAAAAGACATGAGAAGAAGGAGAAGGAGAATAGTATAGAATAGAATAGAATAGAATAGAATAGAATAGAATAGAATAGAATAGGAAAGAATGGAATAGGATAGAATAGGATAGGAAAGAATGGAATGGAATGGAATAGAATAGAATAGAATTCTGTATTAGCCAAGTGTGATTGGGGACACAAGGAATTTGTCTTTGGTGCAGATTCTCTCAATGTACATAAAAAGACAAGATACATTCATCAAGAATCATACAGCACAACACTTAATGATAGTCATAGCATACAAATAAGCAATCAGGAAACAATCAATATCAATATTAATCATAAGGACATAAGCCACAAAGTTACAGTCTTGCAGTCATAAGTGGGAGGAGATGGGTGATAGGAACGATGAGAAGACTAATAATAATGCAGCCTTAATGTATAGTTTGACAGTGGTGAGGGAATTATTTGTTTAGCAGAGTAATGGCATTCTGGAAAAAACTGTCCTTGTGTCTAGTTGTCTTGGTGTGCAATGCTCCATAGTGTCGTTTTGAGGGCAGGAGTTGAAACAATTGATGTCCAGGATGCGAGGGAGGGGTCTGTAGATATTTTCACGGCCCTCTTTTTGACTCGCGCAGTGTCCAGGTCCTCAATGGACGTCGGGTTGGCAGTAATTGTTGTTGTTATTTTTGCAGAGAAGAAGGAGAAGGTAGACAGGGAGGAGGAGAAAGAGAAGGAAAAAGAAAATATAGATATGAAGAGAAGGGGAAAGAGAAGGAGGAGGAGGAGGAGGAGGAGGAGGAGGAGGAGGAGGAGGAGGAGGAGGAGGAGGAGGAGGAGGAGGAGGAGGAGGAGGAGGAAGCTAAACAAGTAAAAGAAATAAGTTCTAGTCCCACCTTGTGCACAGAAGCTGGCGGGAGAGTTTGGGCCTATCACCAGGAGACAGTGAGTTCTAGTTCCACCGTAGGCATGAAAACCAATTGGGTGACTTTGAGCCACAGCGGTGGTGGGATTCAAATAATTTAACAACCGGTTCTCTGCCTTAATGACCATCTGGGTAGGTGAGGCTCGGTGGTCATGTGACTGGGTGGGCGTGGGCAACTCAAGGTCACTCAGGTCGATGGGCACTTCACCTTAGTTGTTACAATGGTAATCAGGGTTAACCGGAGAGGCAGTTTCTGTAAGCAGGGCAATAAAGATGAGGCTAGAAACAACCCCAGAATGTTTCCTTCCTGCCTTCCTTCCTTACAGGATTAGCCCTGGAAAGTGGAAACAAACAAAAGGAGATTTCTTCCAACAATCAGTTCTCCGAACTGCTTAGAAAGTTACCAACTGGTTCTCCCAAATAGGTGCGAACTGGCTGAATCCCACCACTGAGCCAGACTCTCTCAGCAAAGCCCTCCTCACAGTGTTGTGGTTGTGGGGAGGAAAAAAGGAGCCGGAAGGTTTTGTTTGTTCACCGCCTTGAGTTACCTATAAAGTAATGAAGGAGGAGTAAAAATACAACAATGAAATGATAAATATTTATGAGCTCTGAACAAAGAAAATTATCCAGGCATTTCCCCCCAGGTTGACCCATCCTATCCTAACATCTATATCCTAAGATTCTGCAGCGACTTAACAATTTGCTTTCTCTCTCCCTATTTAAATCTCTGCGGAGAATTTGGGCGGCAGAGCTGATTAAAAATAGAACAGTGCAATCAAAAAATAGAACTAATCATCAAATCAGCTCCCAGAGGAATGGCCTGGACAATTCATTTTTGACAACATCAGAAAGTCACCTAATGTAATGAGAAACATTTAATTCTACGAACAAGGTTATTCATAACATTATTTTCCCTGGGATTTTTCAGAGTACAGAATCACTTAGTTCCCAACATTATTAGTTGTACTAAAATAGCTGCTAAAATACAAGTAGTCCCGGACTTACAACAGTTCCTTTAGTGACCAAAGTTACAAAGGCACTGAAAAGAAGCGACTTCTGGCTCTATTTCATACTGTGGCAGCCATTCCCCTGGCCACGTGGTCAAGATTTAAATGCTTGGCAACTGACTCATATTTATGATGATTGCCGTATCCTGGGATATTGCGATCCCCTTTTGCAACTTTTTGACAAGCAAACGCAGTGCGGGAAGCCAATATTGTAGCCCATCGGCCACCGGCCCCTCCAGCAGCCGAATCAGAGGGTGAGAAGGCGATGTGGGAATCAGGGTCAGCATTGAGGCAACCTGAGAGCTCCGAGTGTGAAGAGGGAATGGAGCTGGCAGAGAGTGAGACAGACAGAGGTAGAGCCTGGGCAATCCGTCAGCCCTCAAATGGAGAGACAACAGCCCCCAGGTCTGGAGGTGGCTGATGAGGAAGTGGAGGAACAGCTGGGCCCAGTGTGCAGATTCACAGAAAGCAGAGGAGAGAGGAGAGCAGTGGAAATCTATGGACCGGTCCTTGGGATGGAAGAGCCAATGCTGCTAGCAGAGCCCCACCCTAGCTCTGGGGATAAAAGGCAGGGGGCAGAGATGTATAGGTGTGCAGAAGACAGAGGGGAGAGGAGAGCAGAGGAAATCTATGGGCCGGTCCTTGGGATGGAAGAGCCAATGCTGCTAGCAGAGCCCCATACTAGCTCTGGGAATAAAAGGCAGGGGGCAGAGATGAATAGGTGTGCAGAAGACAGAGGGGAGAGGAGAGCAGGGGAAATCTATGGGCCGGTCCTTGGGATAGAAGAGCCGATGCTGTTAGCAGAGCCCCACCCTAGCTCTGGGAATAAAAGGCAGGGGGCAGAGATGAATAGGTGTGCAGAAGACAGAGGGGAGAGGAGAGCAGAGGAAATCTATGGGCCGGTCCTTGTTATGGAAGAGCCACCGTTGTTAGCGGAGTCCCACCCTAGCTCTGGGGTTAAAAGATAGGGGGAGCAGATGAATAGGCGTGGCAGACAACCATTCATCTCCCTGCCTGATGGGCTTGTTATCCTGGTGTAAGAAACTTTTTGCAGGGGCTTCTGGTGTTCCTAATAAAGGAATCTTTGAGTTCAGTGGGTTTGTCGTATTTGTGAGCCGGGTCAGAAGAGCCAAATTTGCTTCACAACCGTGTTGCTAACCCTCCCTCGCCCTCCCTCGCCCTCACACCTGTCAGAGTGTCTGCATGGGCGTGTGAAAAGACTTCAGGCCTCTGGGATGCATTTATGATGGTCGAAGTCACATGGCTGCCATCTGCAACTTTTCACGGCGACATCCGGCAAGGAGAATCACATGGGGAATCTGGAGCTCCTTAACAGCTGTGTGGTTCATTTATTTATTTATTTATTTATTTTTATTTTTTATTTTTTATTTTTTATTTTTTATTTTTTATTTTTTATTTTTTATTATTTATTATTTATTATTTATTATTTATTATTTATTATTTATTATTTATTATTTATTATTTATTATTTATTATTTATTATTTATTATTTATTATTTATTATTATTATTTATTATTATTTATTATTTATTTATTATTATTTATTATTTATTATTTATTTATTATTATTTATTATTTATGTATGTATGTATTTATTTATGTATTTATGTATTTATGTATGTATGTATGTATGTATGTATGTATGTATTTATTTATTTATTTATTTATTTATTTATTTATTTATTTATTTATTTATTTATTTATTTATTTATTTGTCTTGTATGCCGCCCACTCCCAGAGGACTCCGGGCGGCTCACAAAAGACAAGGGAAAGGGGGAAAATGAGACAAAGACAACATATTAAAAACAAAACCAACATTCACAATTTCCGTGGAGGTAAATGCTTCTCAGCCCCCCCCCCCTCCGCCCGGTCTGCTGGAACAGCCAGGACTTGGTGGCTTTGTGGAAGGCCGGGAGGGTAGTAAGGGTCCGGATCTCAACAGGGAGCTCATTCCAGAGGGCCGGAGATGCAACAGAGAAGGCTCTCCCCCGGGGAGTCGCCAGCCAACATTGGCTGGCAGATGGAATCCAGAGGAGACCTAACCTGTGCGATCTAATCGGTCTGAGAGAGGTAATCGGCAGGAGGCGGTCACTTAACAAAGTACCATGATTCATTTAACCATGGTGGGAACAAAGGCTGTAAAATTTGGATGTGATTCACTTAACAACCGCTTTGGTTAGCCACAGGAATCCTGCTCCCAACTGTGGCCGTAAGTTTAAGGCTTCCTGCATAGGCAGATCTTCTGATAAAATCTGCATGGCGACATCTGGGAAAAGGTGAAGAAAAAGGGTGATAATGCAGAGGTTGAGAATTCGGCTTGTTTTCATTGTTATTGGTATAAAAATAAAAGGACCCGATGGAATTCTCAACCCCTCTTAATTTGGAGAATTATGCAAACTGAACCACAACTGGGTCCCAAAGTGAGACATTTGTTAAAGTTTTTCCTCTTTTACAACTTTTCTTGCCACAGTTGTTAAGTTGATCCCTGCAGTGATTAAACTGGGAACACGGTCATTAAGTGAATCTGGCTCCCCCCATCGACTTAGCTTCCCCCGAAGGCCACAAAAGGGGATCACGTGACACACACACACACACACCCAGGACACCACCACCGTCATAAGTATGAGTCAGCCGCCAAGCGTCCAAATTGTGATCCCTTGATTGTGGGGATGCTGCAATTTTTTTCGTGCAAACCAGACACAAGTCACTTTTTTCAGTGCCGTTGCAAACTTCAAGCGGACACTAAACGGACTGCTGTAAGTCGAGGACTACCTGTCACTGGGCGATTGTGACAAATTATTGGATTTGGTTCCCGTTGTTTTTTTTTTTTCTCTCTCTCTTCCGGAAATTCCTGCTTAGATAAGAATTTGCAACGTTGCCTAGTTCTCCAGATAAGCTGGTGTTTTGTCAATAATGTGGCCTGTTGGTCTGCGTATAATGCTTATCTCTTGCAAATTGATTCCCAGTGTTGAATATAGGTATTTTTCAGTGCGGTTTTGTTTCCCTCTGCATTTCAATGCACAGCTGTGTAGCGTTCTGGAAGGCTGCATTTGTAAAGCTTTTGTGTTGACTTACGGCACGGCCTGACCCCAGCAGTAGGAAATCGATTTGATATTTTCCTTGTTTGTATTATTAAACCCGTTTTGTTTAATCCGCTCCTAAGTTCCCTTAATGACATTCCTTTGACAGGATCTGTTTCCTCGTGGCACAACAAAACTGCGCTCGACTAAGCCGCGCCCGATTAAACCGCGTTGCTGACGTCATCAACAGGGCGACAACAGCGAGCGCGGAGAAAGAAGGGCGCTTTAAATAGCGCTTTGAAAGCAAGCCGATTCAACTTAAGGTAAGGGTTAGGTTTAGGGTTAGGTTTAGGGTTAGTTTAAGGTTTAGGGTTAGGTTTAGGGTTAGTTTAAGGGTTAGGGTTAGGGTTAGGGTTAGGTTAAGGGTTATGTTTAGGGTTAGGTTTAGGATTAGGTTTAGGGAGGTTAGGTTTAGGTTTAGGGGTTAATTTTAGGTTTAGCGTTTACATCGTGCTTCTGTCTCCGCGCTGTTGTCGCCCTGTGATGACGTCAGCTACGCAGTTTCGTCGAGCGCCCTTTAGTCGAACGCGGTTTTGTGGTGGAACCCTGTTTCCTTGCCTTACCCTTCAGACCAGGGACATGCAGTCAGGGGAGGCAGGGGAGGTGGGGCCTCACCATTCTTTTCTATTCTATTCTATTCTATTCTATTCTATTCTATTCTATTCTATTCTTTTCCTCATGACACATCAGCGTCATGAGAAAAGAAAAGAATAATCAAAAGGAAAAAGACTAAGGTAGTTGCTGCCAGAATGACTCTGCTTAATGCTAACTGCAGGGGGAGGCGAGAGAATTACGGGCCTCCTTTGCATAAGAAATTTTTCGCCTTTTAACCCTTGCTCAGAGTTAAGCAAGGGTTAAAAGGCGAAAAATTCCTTATGCAAAGGAGGAATGTGGTTCTCTGCCTCCTGATCTGGCGGCAGCAAATCGTGCCTAAGTTACCTTTTTATTTAATTTTTTACATTTTCATCATGGCGGGCGGACAAGAGGAGAGTTGAAATCCACAGCTGGAAAAGGTATGTGGATCGGACGGAGGGGGGGGGGGGTTCAAAATTATTGTAATTTAATTTGTAATTTTTTATTGTGAGTAATTTGTGTGTGTGTGTGTGTGTGCGTGTGTTTCTTTCTTCACTCAAACAAACTCTCTCTCAATTTGAGAGAGAGTTTGTTTGAGAAGAGAGGGGCAGCCCTCTCCCCCCGCCACTGGGAGCCCCGTCCTGCTCCCCTCTCCCTTTCCTCCTCTTCCTCTCCCCTTTTTTTGCCAGCTGCCGCCTCACCCCCAGCCTCCTCCGTCCCCACCGCTATGTCTGACAGGACAGGCGTCTCGCATTTATGTCCGCCATAAATGGGAGATGCCTGGCCTGTCGGACACAGTGGTGGGGTTGGAGGAGGCCGGGGGGGTGAGGCGGCGGAGCACGTCAGCGGCAGGGACTTTCTCGCCACTGTGTCCGACAGGCCAGGCGTCTCGTGTTTATGTCCGCCATAAACACGAGACACCTGGCCTGTCGGACACAGCGGCGGGGACATTGCTTCTTGCTGCTGCCGTGCTCTTGCCTCACCAACCATAATCCTCACCGCACGTCAGTGATTCAGACTGAATAGTTCTCTCAGCCACGACAGACAATCCTCAGATTTATAACCAGAATCACCAGGGGACGGTGAGTTCTAGTTCCACCTTAAACATGAATATTAGCTGGGTGACTTTGGGCTGTTCCCTCTCTCTCAGCTCCACCCACTGCTCAGCGTTGTTGTTGTTGTTGGGCAAAGAGGAGGAGGGAGGGAGGTGTGTGGGATATGTTCGGTGCAAAAACCAGGAAGGCGGAATACAAATAAATAAAAGTGAATAAAAGTGGATTTCCATGCATTCTCCTGGTGATTGATTCAATGTTACTCAGCCGGCTTTTGCGCCTAAAGCACTCTGAAAATCTGTAGTGAATTGTGCTTGCAGAAGAAATTAATTTGAAAAAAAAAAAACCTGGATGACAACTTGTGAGAAATACTCTTAAAATGATTTCACCCACCTAAAGTTTAATAAGTACATATAGAAACTTGATGCTTTATAAATGTCATTCGGTCTTCAAGTTGGCTTGGCGCGTTCCCATATTTCATTACCACTGGGCAGGATTTCAAAAAGACAATAAGAAGACAGAGGAAAGGCAAAATTGCAAGCAGATTAATTTTCATCCAATCCTCTCTCTCTTTTTGGCCATCGTCCAAAATCAGTTTCTTGTTTGTGCATTCTGTGTGGTTTAATCCTTTTCTCTTGCAAAACTTAAAACGTCGATAAATATTCAGTGACCAACCAAGCAAATATTCCTGCCAGTCCTAATAGTCACAATGAGCAAGAAATCTCTTTTTTCAAGTTTAAATACAGGTAGACAGTTGTTAATTTGGTAAAAGAGAGACATTTGTTAAGCGAGCTTCGCCCCGTTTTTATGACATTCATGCCACCATTGTTAAGTGAATCCTTGCAGTTGTTAAGTTGGTCACCTGGTTGTTAAATGAATCTGGCTTCCCCATTGATTTTGCTTCTCAGAAGGTCGCAAAAAGGGATCATGTGATCCTGGGGCAGTACAACTGTCATAAGTACTTGTCAGTTTCCAAGCGGCTGAATTTTGATCACATGACCACAGAGATGTAGCAGCGGTCGTAAGTGTGAAAAACAGCCTCAGTCATATTTTTTAGTGCCATTATGATTTCCAAGCAGTGGTGGGTTTCAAAAATTTGTTTAGAACCTCTCCTGTAGGTGTGGCCTGCTTATGGGAGTGGCTTACCGGCCATGTGACTGGGTGGGAGTGGCTTTGCCAGCCATGTGACTGAGTGGGAGCGGCTTGGCAGTCATGTGACTGAGTGGGCGTGGCCAACTTGTAAAATGTGGTGAAACTCACTTAACGCTCTTGCTTAGCAACCAAAATGTCGGCTCAGGAACAATGGCATTTGAAGCACGCAAGTCTTAAAGCTGTCAAGTTACAAGACCCTTTCACCCCTAACCCTTTAGAAAAAAAAAAACCAGGGGTATTCAAATTTGACAGCTTTAAGACTTGTGGACTTCATATCCCAGAATTCCTCCTCTTGCTCTTCATCTTGATCATGTGATGGACCAGAATTTGCTCCACAACCCATTCAAATATGGTAAATATTTGAAATTTATGCCAGCTGAACCATCGCCCAGATTAACTTCTCTATTGTCAAAGCTTACTATCAGTCTGAGCCAGCAAAACATGGATTTCAAAAACGAATGTATCAGATTTGGAAGGTGAACCACACGGACTGTGATATCAGTGAGCAAAGGCTAATGGACCATCGACGTGTAATTTTAAGCCACAAATTTTTCACTACATCAGAATTAATAGGAATCGAAGAGAAAGCAACTAATGGTCTGAGTATACCAACAAAGAAGAGTAACATCAAGAATGATCTGCAGACTCAAAAGCAAACTGAGGAAGAAAGGGAGGAAGAGGATGCTGAAATGGATGAAGATAAAGAACAAGGAAGCACTGAAGAACAAACACCAACAGATATTGCTCAATTAGCTGGGGAAAATAAAGCATCAAGTGAAAGATGCCGAAAGAACACGTTGGCCAAAGCTGAACCAAGTGAACCAGAAAGAATTGAGAAAGGTACTAACTGCTGATTGACAAACTAATCCTAAAGAATTCAAAGAAAAGACAAACCAACCCGTTCATGGCTTGGATAGACTATAAGAAAGCATTTGATTCAGTTCCCCATAGCTGGATCAAGAAATGCCTGAAAATCTTTGGCATCAGCAGCAACATACAAAAATTCATGGAAACCTCAATGAACCTCTGGAAAATGAAGCTTTTAGCTAATGAAGAAGAAATGGGTGAGGTTGAAATTAAACGAGGCATTTTCCAGGGTGATTCCCTTTCACCCCTACTTTTTATGCTCTCAATGCTACCACTGACAATCATTTTTGAAGAAGATGAACTGTGGATACGGACTTGCAAAGAATGGACTGAAAATTTCGTACTTGGTGTACATACATGGATGATTTGAAGCTGTTTGGTAAAACAAAAGCTGAACTGAATTTATTAATTTGAAAGCACAAAAGAATTTAGCCAAGACATTGGTATGCAGTTTGGAATTGACAAATGTGGAACAATGGCAACCAAAGCAGGCAAGGTCATTGAAGATGATGGAACAGAACTTGAGAATGAAGAAATGATAAAGGCAGTAAAACCAGAAGAAGGCTACAAGTACTTGGGGATTTTAGAGGCCTTTGACTTAATGGATAATAAAGTCAAGGAATTAACTTCAGCCAAGTACATTCGACAAATTCGCAAGATATTAAAGACCAAACTGAATGGAGGAAACATCATAAAAGCCATAAATACCTGAGCTATACCTGTGATTCGATACTCTGCAGGAATAATTGACTGGACCCAGATGGAATTGGACAATTTGGACAGAAAAACAAGGAAGCTTATGACAATGAATCATGCTTTGTACCCTAAAAGTGATGTTGACCGTTTATATCTGCCAAGAGCAGAGGGTGGTCGAGGACTCCTACAAGTAAAACAGACTGTGGAAGAAGAAAAACACAGCTTGGATGATTACATCCAGAAAAGTGAAGAACCAATGAGTAAGGAAGTAAATAAAGGAGGCCTTTTAAAGACAACTAAGTCAAAAGCTGAATATAAGAAAGAAGTAATTGAGAAGCGAGCTGAAAATTGGAAAAACAAGGCTATGCATTATAGCAATAGCAATAGCAGTTAGACTTATATACCGCTTCATAGGGCTTTCAGCCCTTTCTAAGCGGTTTACAGAGTCAGCATATCGCCCCCAACAATCTGGGTCCTCATTTCACCCACCTTGGAAGGATGGAAGGCTGAGTCAACCTTTGAGCCGGTGAGATTTGAACCGCCGAACTGCAGATAGCAGTCAGCTGAAGTGGCCTGCAGTACTGCACTCTAACCATTGCGCCACCTCAGCTCTTTTTGTGAATGATAGCCAATACTTGAAAAGTATTGAAGGCAAAGCTGACCAAAAGCTAACATGGAACTGGTTAAGATCAGGAGCACTGAAAAAAGAAACAGAAGGCTTTATTTTGGCAGCTCAAGAACAAGCCTTAGCCACAAACTGCATGAAGGCAAAAATTCAACATGTTACCACCAACAGCAAATGTCTCCTCTGTAATGAGAAAGATGAGATAGTTGACCACTTGATCAGTGGGTGCAGCAAAATTTCACAAACTGACTACCTACAACACTATGACTGCATTACTAAGATCATTCACTGGAAATTGTGTCAAAAGTTTGGATTTGAGTACAGCAAAAATTACTGGGAACATCAGATTGAGAAGGTTTTAGAGAATGAGAAAGTATTAGAAATAACAACTGAAATGGTCAAAAATCGAGTTAAAAAGGTAAAGAATTGGACATCACCTGGAAAGGACCAATTACATGGTTTCTGGATCAAATATCTGACCAGTTTACATGCAATATTGGCCAGGCAACTGAATGAAATTTTACAAAAGGGCCAAATTGATGAATGGTTGACAACTGGAAAAACATACTTGATTCAGAAAGATGCAACTAAAGGAACAATACCTGAAAACTACAGACCAATAACATGCTTGCCAACAACCTTCAAATTACTCACAGCCATTATTGCAGATGACATGATGGATTATTTGGAAACAAACAATATCTTGCCAGTAGAGCAAAAAGGCAACAAAAGAAGGAGCAGGGGCACAAAAGATCAGCTCCTAATTGATAAAACGATATTAGAAAATTGTAAGAACAGAAAAACGAACTTGAATATGGTCTGGATTGATTACAAAAAGGCATTTGACTCACTGCCACATAGTTGGATCATAAAATGCTTAGAAACAACTGGCATTAGCAAAAATATTACATCCTTTACTGAAAAGGCGATGAAACAATGGAGAACTGAGTTGGCAGTAGGGAATGAGATCTACGGAATGGTTAATATCAAGCAAGGAATTTTCCAGGGTGATTCACTTTCACCTCTTCTCTTCATCATCGCAATGATCCCACTATCAGTAATCTTTAAAAAAATGAAATTAGGCTACCAAACAGCCAAAGAAGCTGAAAAAATTTCGCATTTACTATATATGGATGATTTGAAACTCTGTGAAATCAGAAATAGAAATCCAATCATTGACAAACACAGTCCGAGTATTCAGCACCAATATTTCAATGCAGTTTGGCATGGAAAAATGCGCCACTGTATCCATAAAAAGGGGCAAAATCACTGCATGTGAGGGAATTGAAATGCCCAATGGCCAACTAATTAAATGCAATGAAAATGAAGTCTACAAATACTTAGGCATTCTGCAGTTGGATAACATCAAGCATGGAGAAGTAAAAACTATTGTCAGGCGAGAGTACACCAACAGAGTTAGGAAAATTTTGAAATCTAAATTGAATGGTGGAAATACAATCAAGGCCATAAATACCTGGGCAATACCAGTTATAAGATACACAGCTGGAATAGTTAACTGGACACAAGCTGATTTGGACATTTTGGACCGAAAAACCAGGAAACTAATGACAATGCACTACAGTTTACATCCACGTGGTGATACTGATAGATTATACCTGCCCCGAAAATCAGGTGGCAGAGGATTATTACAATGAAGCAAACAGTTGAAGAAGAAAAACATGCACTGGCTGATTATTTAAAAGAAAGTCAAGAACATCTATTAATCGAAGTAAAGAACAAAAATCTACTGAAGGCCCAACAGACGAAACAAGAATACAGAAAAGATGTGATAAAATCAAGAATGGAGAGTTGGCAGAACAAAGCACTGCATGGCCAATTTCTGGAAAAAATAAAAGATAAAGGGGACAGTGAACAAACTTGGTTATGGTTAAAAACAGGTACATTAAAGAAAGAAACAGAGTCACTAATCCTGGCTGCGCAAGAACAAGCTATCCGCACAAATGCCATTAAGGCCAAAATTGAAAAATCCTCTGATGATGCCAAATGCAGACTTTGCAAAGAAACTGATGAAACTGTTGATCACATACTCAGCTGCTGTAAAAAAATCGCGCAGACTGATTATAAATTGCAGCACAATTCAGTAGCACAAATGATCCATTGGAATTTGTACAAAAATTATAATATTAAAACAGCAACAAACTGGTGGGAACATCAGCCTGAAAAAGTCACCGAAAATCAGATGGTCAAGATCTTGTGGGATTTCCGTATACAAACGGACAAAATACTGGCGCATAATACACCAGACATCACACTGGTTGAGAAAAATAAGGTCACAATCATAGACATCGCAATACCAGGTGATAGCAGGGTCGCCGAGAAGGAACATGAAAAAATCGCAAAATACCAGGACTTAAAAATCGAAATTCAACGACTATGGCACAAACCAGCGGTGGTAATTCCAGTGGTAATTGGCACACTGGGTGCTATTCCAAAAGCACTGGAATTACATTTAAAACAGTTAAAATTGACAAAATCACCATCAGTCAAATGCAAAAAGCCGCACTGCTTGGATCTGCACGCATATTACGAAAATACATTACGACGTCCTAGGCCCCTGGGTGGGGCCCAACTAATAACCAATGCCAAATCCGGCGAAACAACTGGCCGCTGTGATACAATTGTATAATAATAATAATAATCACGTTGACAGACATAACAAAGATCAATGTATGCTATTATTGCCTGACTGATCTATATGCATCAATTGTGCAAACTGCTAATTAGTTAAAGCTGCGTGTTTTTCTTTTTAATGCTGAATAATTGGATTGTGAGTGCATTTTCTTTGTCCAGAAGTAAAAAAAAAACTGTTCATTTAATTATAATTCCACCAATACAAAGGCAAGGGGATTGTTTCTAAAATAGGATTTGTTCTTTAAAGGGTGGCAATTTAAAAAAATTTTTTTTTTAAAAACATCTTTTTTGTTAGTTAAATGAAACCTGCAAGCAAGCAAAGAAAAAATCAAAATATACATAGAGTGACACCTCGACTTACAACCACAGTTCGGACCAGAGTTCCTGTTGCTAAGCAAGTCAGTTGTTAAGTCGGTTGTGCCTTACTGTACAACCTTTTTTGCCAGTTGTTAAGCGTAACACATAGTTGTTAAGTGAATCCAGCTTCCCCAATTGAGTCCTTGCTAGAAGCCGGCTGGAAAGTTCACAAATGGCAATCATTTGTCCCTGGGACACCGCAACCATCATACATACATGCTGGTTGCCCAGTGTCTAATCCCCCCCCCCCCCCGCAAGCAGGGGGTTGGACTAGATGACCTCTGGGTCTTTTCCCAACCTAATGGGAGAGAATAACTTGCAACTTTTTTTTTCTTTCCGGGCTTAATCTGTTAGATATTAAGCAACTGTTATAATGGTTTCCATGAAGGTCCTCTGTTCCAGCGGGAACAGAGATTCAATCTCATTGGTCGAAGGGTCTGACAACTCCTTATAAAAGGGCTGATGTCAGACTGAACCTTCAATGGATTGTACATACTTGTTCTGTTACAATGAAGAGCTGTTGTTGCCTAAGCCTGAGTGTGCTTTTCCATTACCCAATCCAACAGAATATCTCTCTCTCTCTCTCTCTCTCCCTCTCTCTCCCTCTCTCTCTCTCTCTCTCTCTCTCTCTCACACACACACACACACACACACACACACCTCCCTCTGCCCATCTGTGTGTTCTCCAGCATAACTCTGGAACAATTTCAACCAAACAGTGATGTGCGGTTCATGGCCGGTGAGGCAAGTGGGCAAAAGCCGCCCCATGTCTGCTAGTGCCAGCCACCTCCGAAGCCCCGACGTGTCCCTCTCTATGGCGCGGCTTTCCAAAAGCTGCCCCCGCCCCCGAAGCCCCGACGCATCCCGCACTATAGCCGCTGCGTTCGCCATAGAGCGGGACGACAGCCATAGAGCGGGACCCATCGGGGCTTGGGGGGGGCGGCTTTCGGAAAGACGTGCCGGGGCTTTGGCGTGGCTTTCCAAAAGCCGCCCCCGAAGCCCTGATGCATCCCGCTCTATGGCGTGGCTTTCTGAAAGCTGCCCCCACCCCCGAAGCCCCGACGCGTCCCGCTCTATGGCGTATGCAGCGGCCATAGAGCGGGACGTGGCAGGGCTTTGGAGGTGGCTTTCAGAAGGTCCTGGCGAAGCCCTGAAGCCCCAGCGCCAGCCTGGCAGCTTCCTACCAGACTCCCATCTACGAGCCGATGCAGATCCACCCAGCTTTCTCACACCCCCTGGCTGCTGCAGCTGTCCCGCGGCGTCAATCCACAGCCCCGGGCTGAACCGGAACCGGGACACCCAAGCTGCTGGCGGCGGCAGCGGGGGCCCCCTGAGCAGCCATGATTCCCCCCTCCCCAGCCAGCCAGCCCAGCCAGCCCATTCCTCCCCCGGTGCGGCGAGCTCCAGCGGGCTGGATGCAGGTGCGAGGGGCCTGGCAAAAGAAAGAAAGCGCCAGCCCGCCAGCAGAGGTGGGTAAAAGACCCGCCTCTGCTGGCGGGCTGCCCCCCTCTTTTCAAACAAGCTGCCCTCCCTGCCTCTCCCCCTTTCCTCTCTTCTCAAACAAACTCTCTCTCAATTTGAAACACAAACACACACACAAATTACTTACAATAAAAAATTACTTACAAATTACAATAATTTTGAATTCCTCCCCCCTCCCTCCAACCCACATACTTTTTCCAGCTGTGTCACGGAGGATTTCAACTCTGCTCTTGTCTGCCATGATGAAAATGTAAAAATGTAAAAAGAAAAAGGCAAAATCTGCTGAAGCCAGGCTGGGTTAGCTGCTGCCAGAGCCTCCAAAGGATGACTCTGCTTAACTGTTTAAAAAAAAAGCCTCTAAAAAAAGCGCCCCCTGCAGGAGGAGGTGAGAGAACCACGTGCCTCATCTACATAAGGAATTTTTCGCCTTTTAACCCTTGCTTAACCCTGCTCAAGTGATCATAAAGATAGACTAAAGGAGGCACGTGGTTCTCTCGCCTCCCCCTGCAGTTAAGCACTAAGCGGAGTCATCCACTGTGACTCTGGCAGCAACTAGCTCAGCCTTTTTCCTTTTATTATTATTTTTTCTTTTCATCATGATGACAGTGGTGAGGCCCTGCCTCCCCTGACTGCACGTCCCTGCAACCAAACTTGGTATGCAGATGACTTAATCTCTGGAAACAAACATGGTGGGGGAAAGACACCCTTGTCGTGCCATAAAACGGCTTCTACTGCACTGCTGTAAAATGGCTTCTACTGTGCTGCGCAGTGGAGTTGCCATGGTAACAATTTCACAGTACTCCACAAGGTGGGCTCCCTCTGCTAAGGGGGAAAAATCCAACATGAGAAATGTCTGGACACTTCCCCCCTCTATAAATAAATACCTGGGCAAGGCCAGGTTATTGCCTAGTATTTTATAAAGTCCCTTCCTGCTTCAATTTTAATGGGAAATTTATCTTGTTACTCATCGTTGCAGCTTCTTGGGATGCAGAAATCACAAAATAATTCTCCCCCGCTTGTGTCTTGTATCAGTGGCATCGTGTAATTCTTAAAAGGTGCCCTAATTAGGATGATTGGCAGAGAGGAAACCAGATTGGCGGCTTCCCTCCCTTCGGCTTAGCTGCAGTTTATCTAGTCTTAGCCATACACATATGCCGTTTTCCTTTCTTTTTTTCCCCCTTTCCCTCGAACTGAGCTCATTCCCTTTTGGCAAAAGAGATTTAGCAATTTGCTTTTCTGGAATGGAGAAATGGCTGGATTAGAAATGTCTTAAAGAATCATAGCCTTGGAAGCAGTGGTGGGATACAAATAATTTACCAACCAGTTCTCTGCCCTAATGACCATCTGGGTAGGCGGAGCTCAGTGGTCATGTGATCCTGTGGGCGTGGCCAAGTCAATGTCACTCAGGTCGATGGGCGCTTCGCCTTAGTTGTGACAATGGTAATAAGGGTTAACCAGAGAGGCAGTTTCTGTAAGCAGATCAATAAAGATGAGGTTAGAAACAACACCAGAATGTTTCCTTCCTGCCTTCCTTACAGGATTAGCCCTGCAAAGTGAGGAAAAACAAAAGGAGATTTCTTCCAACAACTGGTTCCCTGAACTGCTTAGAAAGTTACCAACCGGTTCTCCCGAATAGGTGCGAACCGGCTGAATCCCACCACTGCTTGGAAGGGACCTCAGAGGCTTTCTAGTCCAACGCCCTGCTTGAGAAGGAGACCCTATACCAGAAACGGCTAACCCTTTGTCGTTGTGTGCAGAAAGAGTGCCCGCCCACATGCCTGCACCCGTAATGCAATGCGTGCATGACAACCCACCCCATGTACCACTCCCCCCCTTGTATGCGGGCTTCCCCCACGCCACGTTTTGGGCCTGGAAAACATTCTGCAGCAACCTGGAATCCATAACGGAGTGCAGGGGTGCTGCACAAGCCCCCAAGATTCAATGAGAGCACCCCATGTGCCCTGTCCTCACGCATGCATGCATGTCCCCCACATGCCCCCTGCCACCCCCACACACATGCGCAGCAGAGGCCCAAAGACCAGTTGACCGACGGGAGGCACGCACGCACACGCAGTGGAGCCGGGCTGGGGCAACGGCTGGCATGCCTGCAGAGAGAGTTGTGCGTGCCATTTGCGTGGCATAGGTTTGCCATCATGGCCTTATACCATTCCAGACAAATGGATATCTAGTCTCCCCTTGAAAACCTCCAGTGTTGGAGCACTCACAACATCTGGAGGCAAACTGCTTGACTGATTAAATTGTTCTTGCTGTCAGGAAGTTTCTCCTTAACTCTAGGTTGGATCTCTTTTTGATAAATTTCCATTCATTACTCCCCTCACCTCCTGGGCCAGAACTAGAAGGCAAGAAGCAATGGATGGAAAGTAAGCAAGAAGAGGAGCAACCTAAACTAAGGAAAAACCAATCGTATGAATTCATATGGCTGCCCAATCTTCTGGGCAGCTAACATCCCAAAATTTCAAGCAGAGCAGTGCTGAAAAGGAACCACTTCACCCACAGAGCAAAACCGTACAAAGCTGACCATTGCCGGACATCATCGGGCATAAGCTGACAAGGTCTCAGGCTCAATATCTGGATGAACAACCAACAAAGCTGAGGCCATCTGAACTGGTATAGGTGGTGTCGATAGAATGCTGATGACAGGTTTCCGAAAGACGCCCTAATTAACCTATGAGCCTCGAGCCAAGTTTCAAAAGAAATCCAGTCCTTTATTAGGAACAACATCTCGGCAATATCCACATGGAATCAGATCTAACCTCAGTTTAATTAAAGCTGAACTTTACTCCCTTTTCTCCTCTCCCCTCAGTCTGTGTCATAAATCACATTCGCCAACGAGGTGCCGCAACAGGTTGTAAAATTTCTGAGCCTCACAAGCCTGCTGTAGTAATCTGAGATCCTGACTCTTGTTGAAGGTATGCGTGGAATTCTCCCTCCCCCTTTCCTCCAATGTTGACTTGATAACAGACATGGAAATGAATTACAAGTTGACAGCTGATCCATAAGGAAGGGCCTGCTACAGAGAAGTCCTATCAAGGCAACAGTGGACTAGCTATTTTTGGAAGAAAAATCTGGTCTGGTTCCATGCCAGGAGAAAGAAACTTGGAAGAAAATGGGAGGAAATGATTGGAAAGAAGTACTCCATTTATTGATGAGCAGAACCAACCACAGCATGCAGTTTCTGGGACAGCTGACAAATGGGTTTAATGAATACATGGCTTTTTATAGAGTTCTGAGATGCTCCAGGGGGGTTGTGCAATGTAGTGAGCCTTGTGCCTTTTGCTATTCTAATGGTGGTGGGTTATCCATTCCTAAGGACTTCAGGCATCTGCTGGAGGCTGTTTCCTACAGCAGGAAAATTGGGGCTATATGCTGCCTTTAAGAGCATGTTTTCCCATTTCTCCTTTGGGGGGAATATAATATTATCCCTCTTTTAATATTCCCCCAATTAATATTTCATTCTTTGGGGGTGGGGGCTTCCTACACTACATTCTTCTCTTCCGACGGGATTTTACATGCTGCAGTAGAAGCCTCGGGAAAGTCCACATTTTGGATAGAGGGGACCATTGGTATGAAAAACAAGTAAAAGAACCCATCAATGTTAGAACTAAACACCCCTCCCTCAACAGAGGAGGGGGGACACGACCAGGGGTGGGCTTCAAAAATTGCAGCAATGGGTTCGCTGCCTCGTTGCTGGGTGGGCATGGCCCAGTCGCCTCCTGCACCATGACTTCCTGCACCAAGGGGGGCGAAAACTGCTTGCCCTAGCTCCAGAGGCCCTCCGAAGGCCGTAATCAGGCCTGTTTCCGGATGTCCCGGACCTCGGATAGGCCCATTTTCCCACCTCCTGGAGCCTCTGCAGTGGCCCTGCACTTACTTGGCATGATGAATGGGCCACGTGGATACTCCTGGAAGGGGTGAGGTGGGGTGGGGCGGGGCGAGGCAGGGGTGGCGTTTGGGGGTTTCCTGAACTGGGTAGAATTCTAGCTAGAGGATTGCCCGAACCCCGTGTGAACCCCCAGCAACCCACCCCTGGATATGACACCCCCTAGCTCCAGTCCACAACATAACCCATGCAGCATTTCCAAGAAGACCCCCACAAACAATTGCACCCTGATTCATGTGCCCCTGGGGGCACAGATAAACCTCCAAGTGGCCCTTAGGAACTCCCAGGAAGAGTATTAACAACCAGAGGACTGCCAAGAAGTATAATCCTTCCATGCCTCCCTCCCCATCTTAGGATAGAATAGCATTGGCATCCACCAGTCTCAAAAGACAAGGGGCATCGTGCTCTGGGAAGAGGTTAAAGTTGGAGTGTCCCCTCCAGAACACGAGGCCCTGGTAGATTAATATGGAGGATAGGCTGTTACCCAAACAGCAGATCTCCCCCCCCTCCACGTGGCTGAAATAGTCCAATGGAACGGCAGAACCGATACGATTGGTTCCAGCTGCATCGCAGGAGTTACCGCGGTTCACTGACAAATGCGCGCTCGACAAAAGCGCACCAATGAAACCGCGGCAAGAAAACCATGAGGTCAAAATCGCACTGATGAATGAGCGCAGATGCGCGCCGACAATAGTAAGATGGGCTAAAAGGCCCAATTATGAGCCGTGGCCTATGGATCATGTTTAATATCAAACACTCTGATTAAAGCTGAGGTTTTGCACCATTAAGCAGAAAACAATTGCTGACAGTTGCTGAAGGAGCAATAAGTATTTTTACACATCTGGGAACAAGTCGACCCAGACGGGGAGTTTCCTGTTATCTTGCAAGATGTGTCCTGTTTATGTCACGCATGATCTATAAGGTGCTGACCATGTATATTTTAGGAATAGTAACAGTTGGCCATAAGAGGTTGACTCTTAGGGGACGTGGAGTATTTAGGGGTTCGCCAGGGCGACGCCCGTTGGGCCGCAGCATGGTCGGTCGTGGAATGCCTAGGCAAGGGATGATGAGCCGAGGAGGGCCACCCGGACATCCAGTTCGTGGATGGGGATCGCAGCCGGCTCAGGGTCCAGGAGGAAGAGGTTTTAACTCTCAAGTAAATGCAGGAGTAGAGAGCATTGGATTGGCAGGAGCTGGGTGGTCAGATTGACGGGGACCTGGCTTGGAGCAGACTCCCCCCGAGCCAATGGTTACTCTGAATATTGGGGGTTATATGCTTAAACTCTGCCTCTAGAGATGATGACGTAATTTGCACTATAAAGGTATGGCTGTAAGAACCCTTCGGGGTTCAAACTCTTGATGCTTGTATTGGCATGTTTGAACCTGCGCATACAATAAACTTTTCCTATATTGCATCGCTTGGCTTCATTGTCTTTTAATTCTACAACATTTTCTGGCACCCCAGATGGGACAGAGAAGCTAAGGCAATATTTTGCTGAGGGCCACTTTGCCCCGTTGGGGTGTGGGGCTGCTGCTCCTTGACTTCCAGGCGCCACGGGTCTTCTTTTACCCCGGGGGGCGGCAACAGCAGCCCGACTACACCAAGGGGGACACGCATTGTGAGTCCAAGAACCCTGCAAACTTAGGAAAGGAGCTCTGCGGTGTTTCCTGGCCAGGATCCTTGGGGAGAAGACGTCTCAGGCGAGTATCTTGATAATTGTGTTGTACCTATCTCGTTTGAAGATAGAAGAGGGGGCCTGATCACCTCCCTGGACTCGGGACGGCGTTCCTAATGAAGTCCGTATAGGTTGTGTGGGTGGTTAAACCAGCGCAGTTCCTGCAGGTGGCCATTGAGTTCCGGCTTCTGGGGCCTCAGGTTGCTGGTAGTGTGTTAGAATGGGTGGGGGTAGCAGCATACCCAGCTCACCGCTGGATTGCATGATTAAAGGATTTGATTCATATTTTAACCACGCTACATATAGGGTCCCTTACCCAAAATTGACCAAGGATAGGCTTATCTACTTGTGTCAGAACCAGTGGCCAAATATGGGGGTAGGATGGCCGAGGGGGGGAACTTTTCAAAACCAAATTATAGATGATTTAACTTCGTTAATTGCCGCAAACGAAGAACGCTATCCAAATTAGTTTCCATATATAGACCAGTGGGGAGACGCTGTGGCAGGGCAGGCTGATGAATTATTACAGTGTCAAGCTGAAATGGTTCGCCTGTGCGTGGCTAGACCGAAAGAAAAGGGGAAGTTGAGGTCAGCGTCGAGATGTGTCAAAAATGTAGCAGCTTCAGAGAAAAAGGAGTCAGAGAAGAAAAAGATTTTTGCCCAAGACGAGGAGGAACTCTTCAGACTCCCCCTCCCTATGCATCGGCACCTTTGCCACCACAGGGGGCTGCAGGCATTGTTGTGCCCCAGGCTATGGGGGTTGCTGTTGTGGACAGTGTGGGGGCAGGGGATCGTCAGGCAACAGGAGGGGTAGTGAGAAGGAAGGAGCCCAAGGATGGTGGATCAGGGGCTACAGGAATTAGAAGAGAAGGGCCAGTAACTAGACGATTGGAGGCAGAAAGGGCGAAAGCCGAGAAAGAGGAAAGTACGTTGGTAGAGGAAAAAGAAGGACTCTTTCCATTAAGAGTATCGGAACAACAGGTGGGCATTAACGCCCAGGGGGATCTTGAATACCGCCCTTGTTTTCAATATATCCCCTTTTCAACTATGGACTTATTGAATTGGCGAAAGCATTTTGGTCCATTGTCCGCGAAGCCCACGGAAATGACAGATTTGTTTCAAACCATTATGCATAGTCATAACCCCAATTGGCGAGATATACAACAGCTGTTAACTACGTTGCTAACAGCAGAGGAGAGAGAGAAATGCAAAGCAGGAATGCGAGAGGTTTTTAGAGAACGTTATCATACAGAAGCAGATAGGGCTCAGAAACTTTTGGAAGAGGCACCAGAACGGGATCCTGGATGGGATCCTAAGGTAGCAGGGGACATGGCAAAGATACAAACGTATCAGACCCTGATAGTGGCAGCTCTCAAGAAGGCAGGGAAACCCCCTGTGAACTTGTCTAAGCCCTCATTAGTTATGCAAGGAGCGGATGAGAGTCCAGAGGCATTCCTTCAAAGGTTGATTGAGGCTTATGAGTTGTATACTCAAATGGACCCGAGGGCTCCAGAGAATGTGAGGATGTTGAATGAGAGGTTTATTGCACAAAGTGCATTGGATATTCGTAAGAAATTGCAAAAGTTAGAGGGAGCGTTGGGAAAGAATACGACTGAGTTGGTAGAGGTGGCTAGAAAAGTGTATGTGAATAGGGATAAGGTTGAGAAGAAGGACAAAGATGATCGTATGCATAAGAAGACGGAGTTGTTGGCGTTGGCCTTACAGGGAGGAAGGACAGGACTGGGGCCAAATCAATGTGCCCATTGCGGATCTGAAGGTCATTGGCAGAGAGAGTGTCCAAAAAGGTTGACTCTTAGGGGACGTGGAGTATTTAGGGGTTCGCCAGGGCGATGCCCGTTGGGCCGCAGCATGGTAGGTCGTGGAATGCCTAGGCAAGGGATGATGAGCCGAGGAGGGCCACCCGGACATCCAGGTCGTGGATGGGGATCGCAGCCGGCTCAGGGTCCAGGAGGAAGAGGTTTTAACTCTCAAGTAAATGCAGGAGTAGAGAGCATTGGATTGGCAGGAGCTGGGTGGTCAGATTGACGGGGACCTGGCTTGGAGCAGACTCCCCCCGAGCCAATGGTTACTCTGAATATTGAGGGTCAACAGACTACCTTTTTAGTGGACACAGGGGCTGGACGATCAGTGATAAATAATCCAATAACTACCCCTGGTCCGTACCAAATTCAAGTACAAGGAGTGTCTGGACAAGTTGTAGGGCGTCAAGTCTTGAAACCAGTCACCTGTACTTTTAAGGGCTCCGAAATTCAACATGAGTTCCTGTATATACCCGAATGTCCTGTCCCATTGTTAGGAAGGGATTTGTTAAGTAAATTAGGAGCTACTATTTCTTTTGATGAGGGAAAGCAGTATCTTACTGTTAGTCACAGGCCTGATGAAATGTGGAGGTTGATGGTGGTTAGGACACCTGAGGAAGAATGCTTGGACATATGGAGGGAATTTGATGTACCAGGATTATGGGCTGAGGATAACCCTCCGGGGTTTGCAGCACATCACCCCCCTATTATTGTGGAATTAAAGCCCCTGGCAGCTCCTGTCCACATTGGGCAACGGCCCTATTGGAGGGAAGCCATCCTGTCTATATATGACTGTATTCTAACATACTTGGAGGCTGGAGTTTTGGTTCCTATACAATCCCCCTGGAACACTCCAATTTTGCCTATCCTTAAACCAGACGGGTCCTTCAGACCGGTGCAAGATTTGCGTGTGGTTAATGAGAGGACGGTCACAATTCACCCGTCATACTCTTCTCAGTCTCATCCCACCTAATGCTACATGGTTTTCAGTGATTGATCTAAAGGATGCCTTCTTTATTATACCTATTCATCCAGTAAGCCAGCCATTGTTTGCTTTTGAATGGGAAAATCCGTATACTGGAACAAGGAGCCAGTATACTTGGACAAGGTTACCTCAGGGGTTCAAAAATTCCCCAACTCTCTTTGGAACCGCGTTGGCCAAAGATTTGCAATATTTTATCCCCTTCCAACAAGGAGATTCGATTTTGCAATATGTGGATGATGTGTTGGTCACTGGACAGTCACGGGATGGGTGTTGGGAAAACACGAGACGTATGTTGTGTTTGTTGCTAGACTGTGGATATCGAGTGTCCAGAAGTAAGGCTCAGTTAGTCCAGCAACAAGTCCGTTATTTAGGTTATGATATAACGCCAGGACAAAGGGCACTAGGCCCAGAGAGAAAGCAGGCGCTGCTTAATCTGGCGAGGCCAACTGATAGGAGGCAATTGAGAGGCTTTCTAGGCTTGGCAGGGTTTTGTAGAATTTGGATTCCAAATTACGCACTGATGGCAGCTCCACTTTATTCGTCTACCAAGGGAAGTAAGACAGACCCCTTCCTTTGGTCAAAGGAGCAGGATCAGGCCTTTGATGCTATTAAAGAAGCTTTACTAAGAGCTCCGGCTTTGGCCCTGCCAAATCTGAGTAAGCCCTTCAATTTGTATGTGGACACACGTAAGAACGTCGCTTTGGGAGTGTTGACGCAGCAGCTTGGCCAATGGCAACAACCAGTTGCATATCTGTCAAAACAACTAGACACTGTGGCTCGAGGATGGCCGCATTGTTTGAAAGCTTTAGCAGCCATTGCAGAACTGCTGCAAGATTGTAATAAACTCACTTTTTCCTGTCCAATCGAGGTCCATACCCCACACTCTGTTCAAGCAATTCTTGATCAGAAGGGCCATTTGTGGATTAGTAACCAACGAATCATCAAATACCAGGCCATGATGATTGAAAACCCCCAAGTTCATCTAGTGGTTTCTACCTCATTAAATCCTGCTACTCTCTTGCCTACAGAAACAGAGGTGGAACATGATTGTGTACAAGTGTTGGAAACCGTTTATTCCACACGACCCGATTTAACTGACATACCTTTGCCTCAGGTGGAATATAACTGGTATACCGATGGGTCTAGTTACATACACCAGGGGATGAGAGTTGCAGGCTATGCTATTGTTGACGATGAGGAGGTAATTGAAAGCGGGCCGTTAGGAGCAGGAAAAAGTGCACAAGTGGCAGAATTGTGGGCCCTCATTCGGGCATTGGAACGGGCTGAAGGTGAACGTTTGAATGTATGGACGGATAGTAAATATGCCTTTTTGACTTTACATGCTCATGGTGCTGTATACAAGGAAAGGGGATTTAGGGATTCAGCTGGCAAGTATATACAACATAGCCATTTAATTCAAAGATTGATAGATGCTGTCCAAAAACCGAAAAAGGTGGCAGTTATGCATTGTAGAGGTCATCAACGAGGTGATGATAGAATTGTTTTAGGAAACAGGGCAGCAGATGCTGAAGCACGAGCTGCAGCATTGCGTCACGAGCCTCTACCAGACGTGTTTATCAATGTTGCCCTGGATTTGGGGGTAATACCAGTAGACATCCAACCCTCTTACTCTCTATCAGAATGTGATAAGGCAGTTAACGATTTGATGGCGGTCATCGATAAGGGCTGGTACGTTCTTCCAGATGGAAGGATCTATGTGCCTTCCTCGGTGGCATGGCAGTTGGTTCGTTCTACTCATGAAGCCACTCATATGGGGAAAACGGCTTTAGAATCTGCTCTTATGAGGGACTACTATATAGATGGGTTGGCGGGGATGGCAGTAAAAGTAGCATCTTCCTGTGAAACGTGTGCGAAAGTCAATCCTAGGCAAGGTCCTTCCCTTCCACCAGGAGCTATACCTATTGCCTATTACCCTATGGACACAGTCATGATTGATTTTAATGATATGCCACGAAGTGGATTTTATAGGGCTATGTTAGTTATTGTGGATTTATACACGGGTTGGCCAGAGGCTTTCCCTACAAGAACGAAAAAGGCGCAGGAAGTAGCAAAGGTTTTGCTTAAAGAGATCATTCCTCGATTTGGTAGTCCCTCCTTTGTTTCGTCCGACAATGGCCCAGAATTTGTCCATCACATTAATCGAGCCATTGCACAAGCTACTGGGGTAAAATGGCGATTCCATTCTTCTTTCCACCCGCAATCTGGTTCTCCCGTGGAAAGGATGAATAGGACTTTAAAAGAAAAGATAACCAAAATTTGTGCTGAAACACACTTGAAGTGGCCCGATGCTTTGCCCCTTGCATTATATGCAATTCGGAGTGCACCCAGACGACAACATAGACTCTCACCATATGAGTTGATGTTTGGTCGGCCTCCGACGTTGTTGCGGCGTAATTTGGCTGGATGGCCTGATTTGGGACATAAGGGGGGAGTGTGGGCCATGGAGATGGTGCAGGAATTAAATAAACAGGTTGAAAAGTTGAGGAATTATGTGTTGGAGCAAACCCCTCCTAGATTGGTAACTAAATGTCATTCTTTCAAGCCAGGGGACCGAGTATGGGTAAAACATTGGAAAAAGGAGCAATTAGAAGGGAGGTGGAAGGGACCTTATGAGGTAATTATGACATCTCCACTTGCTGTTAAGATTGCGGAATCCAAAACCTGGATACATTGGACCCGTGTAAAGAGGGCCGCTGACAAACAATGGACCGCACATCCCAGCGACCAACCGTTGAAGTTGAAATTGATTCGTCGATAAAGTCCAATTATATCCTTTGTTGTATTGCTATAGGTATTGTGATTCTCGCTTTCATTGTGTGCATTATTTGTATTGTGAAGTACGCCAACCCGACTATCCAACAATCAATTGATGGAACTGTGAGAGCGATTGACTGGTGGCCATTTGCTGGCGTCCCATTCGCTAATGGACAGTTGCAAACAGACAATTTAAGGGAAATCCAAGCCGACCCGGCACCCGAAGCCGATCCCGCACCTGGAGGGGAGGACAGAGAAAACGGCACAGGTTCCCTCCGGCGAATTCTCCAAAGGTCGGCGGTGGAGAACCCTTGCTAAGTCACTCCGGAAGCTGACTTTCTACGCACGGGTGAAGAATATCGGACCTGCATATTAGGCTTTGATCTTTAGCTCTTAGCATTGTTATTACTAACCATATGTGTTGGTTCTGTACTTGTAGATGTGGATGTTGCTGTTGTGCCCACTGTATTGATTGTGTTCAGCACAGTTATTGTAACATTAAGTGCGATATAGTTCTTATAGAAGACGCTTTGGCACCCTATCTAGTCACCGGAACTGGCAATCCATCCTACACGCTTAAATTAACCCCTACAGTTCTGCTTGCATTACAGGACCGGAGAAATCAGGACGTGTGCGAGCAGGATGCACGGAGGTATACAGCTCGTTTGGTCTATTGCTATGTTAGCGATATGCTTATACGGTGTTGGGAGCAAATGCAATCTTGTTGATGTGGGCAACTTAGGATTATGGAGCAACCCAGAGGATAGACCTCATATTGTACGATCTTATAATGTCGGATCTAGGGAAGAGGAGGGGACAACTCCCATTGTATTTTCTCCAAATTGTTGGAATGGAGTTCTACCTCACCCTTGCAGACTCCCTGACCTGTTTGATAAGATTGCTAAAATCACCTGTCAGTCTCGAGGTTTTTCCAACCCAGAGGTATGCTCATATGTGGGATATCTAATGCGTAAGGGGATGTGTACAAAAGCCCGACAAAAGGGGGGAGAACCACCTTTAATTTTGGATTGTGGAGCTCCCCATTATTGGGGTTGGATTCGTATAACTTCCCCTTCACAATTAAAATCCGGATGGCAAGGGGCCTGTATGGTACAAATGCGTCCAATTGAGTTCGGAGTAACTATAAGAGGAAAACCTAAGAGACGCAGAGATAAGAGAGAAGTGGGCCTTTATCAAAATAGACCACCCCTAAGCACCATTTGTATCAAGGGAAGAGGATTTCAAAAAGGGGAATTCCAATATTGGAGAACCACACACAAGGGATGCGATTTTACAATAGAAGTGATGTCAAGACAAACTAAGAAAGGGTTAGCCTGGTCATGTGAAAACAAAAATGATGAGTGGAGAAAAGGGATTTACGAGTTATGTAAAAATGCAACTAAAAGAGATTTGTATAATGGGGACCCGAGGTGTCTTTGGATCCATAGAACCTTATGGTCTAGCTGCTGTAGAACAGCAGGAGAAAGCCCGGAAAGTATATTATTTTCTTGCAATAATAGTAAAAGCCAAAACGTACCATTGGGATGGAGTGGGTTATGTCAAGTATTGTGGGAACCCACCAGGGACATCAAACCTTATTGGAACAATGATAGCCCCGCCCGAACCAAAAGGGTACCGACTGTGGTAACCAAAAGTGAGTCAGAGGATTGTGCACCCTGCATTACTAAAGCTAAAATAGGGACACGGACGGTTAATACTTTGGTGTATCATACGCAGTTGCCCCAGGGGTGTCAGTCTACTAAAATGAATTGCCTTCATAACAAGACTATGTATAGTTTGTGCACCCTGCACGGAAAGACTGTATGTTATAATCCCAACACTCCAGTTCGCCTCAATGTAACTCTATGGACAGGTTTGCCTAAGGTGGGTGCAACAAATAAACCAGAAGGAGAGGGCAAGCTGTACTTCCTTAATTATACTGTACAATTGCAACAGGGCAAACAACCCCTGATTTTGTGGTTTGATGCATGCACCGCCACTAAGAGAGGCTGGAGCGTGTCTTGTGGAGATCAGTCTTGGGTCGATGCTTACAAAAATAATCATAAATATCTATGTGAAAAATCAAATAGTTGGGAACATGGTAATCCTAACCAATGGTTACCTTGTGCAGGCACTGTGCAATGTACTGGATGGCAGTGTGTTTGTGACTATACAGGAGGCGGTTATAAGGGATGTGCCTATATAACCTCCTTCAGGAGAGGTGGAGGGAATATGATACGAATGGAAGTATCTCGTAACATCCCATCCATAGTGACATATGGCTTTGGAATTGATGGTAAAGGATTAGACCCAAAGACATACTTAACCATTAAGGTCGAGAAGGTTAGAGATGGAGAAGTAAAATCTCTCGGATGGTCTGTATATGATAACCTACAAAAATTAGAAGACCCACTACCAATAAGCACTAAGGCAAACAATTTATTCATAGAAATGGCTGAGCAGGTAGCTAAAACTTTGACTGTTAAAAATTGCTTTGTTTGTGGAGGAACTAACATGGGAGAGCAGTGGCCATGGGAAGCCATGGAAGCTGATCCAGTAATATATAATAATCTCTCCTATACTGGTAATATCACAGCCAGGAAAGATTTTACTGGGATTGTGTGGACCTTGTCCACTAATCTGGTAGGAAGAAATTGCTTTGTAAGGAATGGATCAGTTCATGTTGGAGATTTGATTTGTCTGGGATCATGGAATCCTGACTATAATATCTGGTCTTCACCAGCTAACATTACTCAGCCCCCACGTTTTGATATGACCTATTTGAGTTACTTGGATTCTTCCTCTATAGACGACCTATGGAAAGCTCCAGAAGCTATGTACTGGATTTGTGGAAAGCTAGCCTATGAAACTTTGCCTAGAGATTGGTCCGGATCATGTATTTTAGGATGGATTAAACCTTCATTCTTCTTATTACCCATGAAAGCCCGCCAAGTGTTGGGGATCCCACTGTATGAGAAGGTCGGCCTCCAGACTAGAAGGAAACGGGAACTTGATACAGTCTTTACCAATTTCCTTTGTAAGGATTGGGCCGCCTTTGAAGATAGCGATGTTTGGAGTTCGGAGAGAATTGTATGTACCTATGGCAGGGCTACGTGGGCAGAAGATGGATCTTACGGGTATCGCACACCCATTTATATGTTGAATAGAATTATTCGCCTTCAAGCAGTATTGGATTTAGCGGGCCAACGTATTGATAAGGCCCTTAA
>NC_045558.1:4999529-5017816 GCF_009769535.1 Thamnophis elegans
GCCGGTCAATGCTGACTGGCAACTACGCGGAGGAGAGCCTTCTCGGTGGTAGCTCCGACCCTTTGGAATGATCTCCCCGTGGAGCTTCGTACCCTCACCACCCTCCAGACCTTCCGCACAGCCCTCAGAATCTGGCTATCCCGTCAGGCCTGGGGCTAAGACTGTAACCCACCTGAATGGTATGAATGTTGTGTTTTAATTATGTATTGTCTTATATGTTAAAAGTTTGTCTCCCCCCTCCCCTTTGGTTGTGAGCCGCCCTGAGTCCCCCCAGGGAAAAGGGCGGCATACAAATAAACTTCAAATCAAATCAAATCAAAATCAAAATGAAAACAGAGCCCAAAAAGAAAGAGGGAATAAAGACATTTCTGGAGCCCCATATATACATCAAAACCTAAAATCACAGTTTCATTTAGCAGCATTTAAGGGCTGCCCCAAAGAAGACTGTGGTCAGCCTATTCTCCAAAGCACCTGAAGGCAGGACAAGAAGCAACGGATGGAAACTAATGAAGGAGAGAAGCAACTTAGAATTAAGGAGAAATTTCCTGACAGTGAGAACAATTAACCAGTGGGACGACTTGCCTCCAGAAGTTGTGAATGCTCCAACACTGGAAGTTTTCAAAAACAGACTGAACCAACTATTAGTATAAAGACTCCTGCTATTAGCAGGGGGTTGGACTAGAAGATCTCCAAGGTCCCTTCCTATGATTCTGCGTATTATTTTCTCCTGAATAGAATTCAGTTTCTGGTGCCCAGACAGTTACATCTGTAAAAAAATCTTGGACAGATACAGAAACGACAATCCAGAATACACGGGGAATGCTGCCACGTTATGGAGAACAGCCCAGATTTTTTTTGCAGACTGACAAATATGTGACACAGACACATTGTTAGCCAACAAAATGTGCATTTTGCAAAATAACAAAACACAGATTTTTGCTCCCCTGCTGCTTGGGAAAGCAGTTCATTTGTCTCTCTTTCCAGTTTCATTGTGCACAGTTGGCCTAATATCCCACAAGCAGGGAAGTTTAACAGAGTAACAGAATAAGAGAGTTGGAAGGGAGTTCTTCTAGTAGTTCAATCTCTTCTCCAATCTCTTCTTTAAAAACTCCAGTGTTGGAGCACCCACAGCTTCTGGTGGCAAGTTGTTCCACCAATGAATTGAATGTTTGTTGAATGTTTATTTCATTTGTATGCCGCCCTTTCCCCCCGAAGGGGGACTCAGGGCGGCTCACAACTCAAACCAGGGAAGGGGGATACAGACAAATTAACAACAACACAAAACAATACATAATTTAAAAACACGCAACAATCATACCATTCGAGATAGGGGCAACGGTTCTTTAGCCCCAGGCCTGTCAGAACAGCCAGGTTTTGAGGGCTTTGCGGAAGGCCTGGAGGGTGGTGAGGGTGCGAATCTCCACGGGTAGTTCGTTCCAGAGGGTCGGAGCAGCCACAGAGAAGGCTCTCCTCCGGGTAGTCGCCAGTCGGCACTGGCCGGCGGATGGAATTCGGAGGAGGCCTAGTCTGTGGGATCTAATTGGCAGCAGGCGGTCTCTCAAGTACCCAGGTCCAATACCATGAAGAATTGTTCTAAATGTCAGGAAATTTCTCCTTAAGCTCCAGGTTACTTCTCTCTTTCATTAGTTTCCATCCCTTGCTTCTTGTCCTGCCTTCAGGTGTTTTGGAGAATAGCCTTACTCCCTCTTCTTTGGGGCAGCTCCTTAAATATTGGAAGTCTGCTATCACGTCATCCCTAATCCTTTTAGAATATAGAATAACAGAGTTGGAAGGAGCCTTGGAGGTCTTCTAGTCCAACCCCCTGCTTAGGCCGGAAACCCTACACCACTTCAGACAAATGGTTATCCAATCCCTTCTTAAAAACTTCCAGAAAGTTGTCCCACTGATTAATCGTTCTAACTGTAAGTAACATTCTTTCAGTCCTGCAGCCATATTTTCTGGTGCCACACTTTCTATTATTCTACTAGGTATTTTCTATTGTGGGAAAATGGGAGGGGTGGGGGGATTGTACGGAGTTAGATGCTATGTAGCCATAACAACATTCTTTCTAGAAAGCCAAGGTCATCTTGTGTCTCTGCACCTCTCCACCTGACCGGAACTGGATGGGTGGAAGCTGCCAGCGTGGCAGTAGGAGATTGGACCATGGGATGGACTTGTGGGTGGGGTGGGGGCAAGATCTTGAACTTTCAACTAGGTGGGAAAAACCAGGAAGTTTTCAGATTTGGGTTTCCCAGATGTGCCGACATGGCTGTCTTAATAAATTTGAACTTTGAGTAATACTTTGCCTTGGACTCTGATTTACTTTTGGATGCTATTTGGAACCCTGACACATTCATTAATCTAGACCAGTGTTTCTCAACCTTGGCCACTTGAAGATGTCCGGACTTCAACTCCCAGAATTCCCCAGCCAGCGAATGCTGGTTGGGGAATTCTGGGATTTGAAGTCCAGACATCTTTAAGTGGCCAAGGTTGAGAAACACTGATCTAGACATAATTCCGGCAACTGTTCTTCGTATTGTTGGAAGTTGAAACCCACCCCTTTCCTAGAAAAATGAAATATTTTAGGAAATATTAAAAAGGCAGAATATTTTGCCTAAAAAGAGAAGTAGAAACTCAGAGAGGCAGCTGCTCCCACCTTTGTGAATGAGCCATTAAGCCAGTCTACTCTATACAACAAAGGTAGGATTAACCCTCTGCCGATCTCACCACGGGTGAAGCAATGCTCAACCATACTTGGTCTCAAAACACAGCCTAGAAAGTTGCCCCTGCATGGCTCCATGGGAGTCCGACAAACAATCAGAATACAAGATCAAGTTCTAAGCGCAGAGAAAGCATAAAACCAGGGACTTTCAGCATCTCTGTCTCTTTTCTTCTTCACCCAACATCTGGAAGTATATGATTCCTCTGTTCAGGAGCTCAAGCCATGGGATCCTGTCCACCATTAAACCATCTTTCCAAGCAGCCTCCATGTTTCCAGTGTCTTTTTTCCCACTTGGAACTGGACATTTCTTCCAACAATTTGGCATCCCAGATGGGACTCCTAGCTAACCCAACCAATGGCCCAGGTAAGCCTCTCTTGTTGGCAAAGACCCCGTTGAATCTGTGGGTGGATTTTTCCTGGACCTTAGAACATTTGGAACTAGGAAATAGTCCTTGTGGTGACTAAGGGGTAACATGATCCCCTTTTGCGACCTTCTGACTGTGAAGTCTATGAGGAACCCAGATTCACTTAACAGCCATGTTACTGACTTAACAACTGCAGTAATTCACTCAACAACTTTGGCATGGAAGGCCATCTACTGGGGCGAAACCCACTTAACCAATGTCCCGCTTAGCAACAAAAAGAATTGGGGCTCCATTGTGGTCGTAAGTCGAGGATTCCTGTATAGCAGAGGCCTTTCATTCACTAATTCATATTTCTTCCTCCTGTAATTAAACTTGCTTTGTAATCAATGCAAAACTCTTTTTTTTTTTTTTTTTTGCAAGATTAATTGTGCAGTCTGGAGTTTTTGTTAAGGCTCCATTCTTCTTAATTATTTTGGAGCGTAATTGAAAAATACTTGAAAGCCGATGCAATTTTAATTCTTCCTTCCTTGGAAGCTTGCAAGGAAATTTTGACTGGTTTTATGAGTTCAGGGAAGATAGAAAAAACCCAGTAGCTGAAGAGAGATGGATGAGTAAAGGCAGATAGCCCTCGACTTCCAACGGTTCATTTAGTGACCATTCAAAGTTACAAAGGCATTGAAAAAAGTGACTGAGGGACTTAAGTGTGAAAAAAAGTTTTTCACACTTAGAACCTTTGTTCATTCCCCCATAATCAAGTGATCCGAATTAAGATGCTTGGCCACTGACTCATACTTATGACTTTTGCTGTGTCCCAAGGTCATGGGATCAAATCAATGGGGAAGCCAGATTTACTTCTTTAAAAAAAATTTTTTTTAAATTTTTATTACATAAACAACACATACACACAATAATGAAAAAACAAAAAGAAAAAAGAAAAAACACACACACACACACACAAAACATCCTCACATACAGCATGTCGTTTGGTTACAGGTGTTTTAACATTTAGCATTCTTATACATTTATTATTTCATTTAATAGGTTATAATATACCGTTTGGGTTGCTTTGTTTACCATCCCTTCCTCCTGTTGTAACACCACCTTATTTTCCCTTTCTTTTCTCCCTTCCTGCCTTCTCTACTTTCTTCCTTCCTCCTCTCCTTTCCCTTCCTTCTTCCTGTACCTTTCTCCTACTCCTGCTCTTCCTCTTCCCCTTCCTGCCCTCTCTCCTCCTCTTTCTCTCCTTTCCACCCTCCTCTCCTTACCTCTTTCTTTTCACCATCTCTCCCTTCTCTACTTCCTTCCTTCCCCCTCTCCTTTCCCTTCCTTCTTCCTGTACCTTTCTCCTACTCCTGCTCTTCCTCTTCCCCTTCCTACCCTCTTTCCTCCTCTTTCTCTCCTTTCCACCCTCCTCTCCTTACCTCTTTCTTTTCACCCTCTCTCCCTTCTCTACTTTCTTCCTTCCTCCTCTCCTTTCCCTTCCTTCTTCCTGTACCTTTCTCCTACTCCTGCTCTTCCTCTTCCCCTTCCTACCCTCTCTCCTCCTCTTTCTCTCCTTTCCACCCTCCTCTCCTTACCTCTTTCTTTCCACCATCTCTCCCTTCTCTACTTCCTTCCTTCCCCCTCTCCTTTCCCTTCCTTCTTCCTGTACCTTTCTCCTACTCCTGCTCTTCCTCTTCCCCTTCCTACCCTCTTTCCTCCTCTTTCTCTCCTTTCCACCCTCCTCTCCTTACCTCTTTCTTTTCACCCTCTCTCCCTTCTCTACTTTCTTCCTTCCTCCTCTCCTTTCCCTTCCTTCTTCCTGTACCTTTCTCCTACTCCTGCTCTTCCTCTTCCCCTTCCTACCCTCTCTCCTCCTCTTTCTCTCCTTTCCACCCTCCTCTCCTTACCTCTTTCTTTCCACCCTCTCTCCCTTCTCTACTTTCTTCTTTCCTCCTCTCGGGGAAGCCAGATTTACTTCTGTGTGACCAACATAACAGCTTCATTTAACAACAGAGGCTGGAAATGTCATAAAGTAAGGCAAAACTCACTGAACAAGTGTCTTGCTTAGCAACAGAAAGTTTGGGCTCAGTTGTGGTTCTTAGTTAAGAGCTACCTGTGTTTTATTCTGTCTTGCTTTATTTTATGGGTAAAATTTCCTTTTAGTCACGTAGAGACAGTGGCTTTCAGAAGGCAAATAAATGTTAAAATCCGTGCAATTCCTCCAAGAGTCTTAATTCTACTCCGCCACGGACCTCAACAGCCGTACAAATCCCCCAAAGTAAACGCAGTTCAGTCAATTAAACTGGTATTTAATTACCAGGTATAACCACTCATTATTGAGAGTTGCTATAATTGGTTCAATATCCCAGCTAGACTCAGGTTGAAGACCAGCTAATTTATTGGAATTTACTGGGAGGCAAAAAGAATTATTCGTTTGTTTTTTCTGTCCTTGGCTAATTTAAATAATGCAATTAAAATAAGGGGGATTTAGGTTTTAGCTTTAAATGATGGGTTTTGTCCTTGGGCTCAATTTACTGTACAAGCATTCTGATAAAGGAGATAAAACTTTAAAAAAGCAAATCCTGACATATAAACGGAAGAATAAAATTAAATCTGCCACACTAAAGTTTGCAGAGTGTGACAGGCACCGATTGGAAATCAAACCAATGCTGGTAGTCCTAGACTTACAACAGTTCATTTAGTGATGGTTCAAAGTTACGGCATAGAAGAAAGGGACTTAGGACCATTTTCCACACTTACGACCATTGCCACACCCCCGGGCTCACGTCATCAAAATTCAGTTGGCAACTGACTCGTATTTATGACGGTCACAATGTCCCTGGGAGTCACGTGATCCCTTTTTGCGACCATCTGATGAGCAAAGTCAATGGGGAAGCTGGATTCACTTAACAACCATGAAATTAACTTTACAACTGCATTGATTCACTTAACAACCATGGAACTAACTTAAAAACTGCATTGATTCACTTGACAACCACATAAGTAACTTAAAAACTGCATTGATTCACTTAATAACCACATCTAACAAAAACTGCATTGATTCACTTAACAACCATGTAACTAACTTAAAAACTGCATTGATTCACTTAACAACCACATAACTAACTCAAAAACTGCATTGATTCACTTAACAACCATGTAACTAACTTAAAACTGCATTGATTCACTTAACAACCATGTAATTAACTTAAAAACTGCATTGATTCACTTAACAACCACGTAACTAACTTAAAAACTGCATTGATTCACTTAACAACCACGTAACTAACTTAAAAACTGCATTGATTCACTTAACAACCATACAACTAACTTAAAAACTGCATTGATTCACTTAACAACCACATCTAACAAAAACTGCATTGATTCACTTAACAACCATGTAACTAACTTAAAACTGCATTGATTCACTTAACAACCACGTAACTAACTTAAAAACTGCATTGATTTATTAACAACCACATAACTAACTTAAAAACTGCATTGATTCACTTAACAACCACGTAACTAACTTAAAAACTACATTGATTCACTTAACAAGCACGTAACATTGTGACAAGAAAAGTCATGAAATGGGGCAAATCTCACTCAACAAATGTCTCCCTTAGCAATGGAGATTTGGGCTCAATTGTGATCATAAGTCAAGGACTAGCTGTAATCTAAAGAGAGACTTAAATAAAGACAGGGGAGAGATTCATTTAGCTTATAACAATCTTCTTAAGCGTTTAGAGATCTTTAGACTGCCGAAAATGCAATTTGCAGAGAGAGAGAGAGATCTCTGTGGGGTTGTCACATGTTAAAAGTTTATTTTTAATTATACATTTACAATGTTAAATATTAACCACAGTTCTCTGGGTGAATTTATGTACTAGTAAAACTCTTATCGTGACCTTAACTGGGCGAACGGTGCATTGTAGGCTAACAATCTCCCAACCTTCCAAGTGGGTTAACTAACAGAATCTGTCCAAAATCCAAGAGCCATTAATCTTAGGGCAGGCCTGTTAAATGGGCAGCTGACAGGCTGAATGTGTCATGCACACAGGCCATGCCCACCCCAGCTCTGGCAAGGCAAAAACATTACGACACATCGCGTGCTGTGATCGAGTCTAGGGAGAATGAAATTTGGTTTGGTAGATGGTTTGGTGCTACTGGATGCTGCTGTGCTGCTGAGGTCACGTGGTTTTCATGGTTCCATGACAGTTTCCCAGCCACTCTTGCAATCCCCTGCTCTCTCCCCTACGCGGCCATTGTCACCTATCTGCTGGGAAGGGAAGGAGGGAGAAGGAGGAAGGAAATATAGAATGAGAGGAAGGGAGGGGGAAGGGAGGAAGGAAAGTAGGAAAGAAGAAGGAAAAAGAGGAAGGAAAAAGGAAGGGAGAGAAGAATCATGGAAGTAAGAAAGTAGGGAGGAAGGAAGAAAGAAAAAGGAAAAAAAGAAAAAGAAAGGGGGATGTAGGAAGGAAGGAAGGAAGGAAGGAAAGAAAAGGAAGGAAGGAAAGAAGGATCCCATTTAATGTAATTATTGATAGCGATCTTCATGAACAGCTTCCAACTTTGATTAATGTTCTTTTATCTTACGCAAAAGATCTGCTCTTTCTTTCTTTCTTTCTTCTTTCTTTCTTTCTTCCTCTCTCCCTCCCTCCCTTCCCTTCTTCCTTCCTTCTTTCTTTCTTTCTTCTTTCTTCCTTCCTTCCTTCCTTCCTTCTTTCTTTCTTTCTTTCTTTCTGTTCATTATCTTATTCTTTTCCCCATCCTTTTTTAAAAAATCCAATCCCCCAATCCAGAAATTATCAATTTGACCCTTCTTTCAACCAGAAAATGTAAACTTTCCAATCCTTCAAAAACAATCTTTGTCATCCCCTCTTCCCTCCCCCTCCCCCCCCATGACCCGACAGGTCAGCCTCATCGCTTCTGCAAACTCAATTCATTTTAATAACCTAATCTTCCCCCTGTAGGTGTTTCAATCTTTTGCGTACACAGTAATCTTGTCTCACTTAAAACACAGCTCCTGGTGTGTGGTGAATAGTAGCCTGGATTCCCACGAGCGAGGGGCTGCGTCCCACTTATGACCAGAAATCGAGGCCAGAATTCCCATCGCTAAGCAAGGCGGCTGTTAAATCATTTGCACCTAGTTTTACGACCTTTCCTCTCTCACAGTTGTTAAGCAATCACTGTGTTTAAAGTTTCTGCCCCATTTTTCTGCCACAGTTCTTAAGTGAACCGCTGCAGTTGTTAAGTGGGTCATCCGGACATTAAGCGAATCTGGCTTCCTTTATCGACTTTGCTCATTAGAAAGTTATGACCCCAGGGCAGAGCAATCGTCATAAATATATGCTGGTTACCAACCGTCCAAATTTTGATCAAAGAACCATATTAGGGATGGCTGCCAATGGTCGTAAGTGTGAAAACTGATCACTTTTTACAGTGCCGTTGTAACTTTGAATGGTCACTAAATGAATGGCTAGGAAGGTCTAGGAATACCTGTAGTCCCTAAAATTATCTTGTCCACCTATCTCCTGGATTTCCTTCTCCAGATGTTCTGCTAGGCTGTTGACGAGCAGAAGGCACCCCCGTGAGGTCAAAAAAGGCAACATGGCCGCCACACCCCAGCAATTAGAGCCTCCCTCCTTCGTTATGTGCGTTTTGCAGGTAAGAAAGGGGTGTGGCTAAGACGAGGTGGGCGTCGCCACCATGCCCCTGCCTTCCCTGTAGCAGTCCTCGAATTACAACATTTTCATTTAGTGACCGTTCAAAGTTACAACAGCACTGAAAAAAAGTGACCTAGGGCTATTTCTCACACTTACGACCATCGCAGCATCCCCAGGGTCAACTGATCAAAATTTGGATGCTTGGCAACTGGTTCCTATTTAGGATGGCCACAATGTCCCAGAGTCACGTGATCCCCATTTGCGACCTTCTGGCAAGCAAAGTGAAGGGGGATTCACTTAACAACCGTGTGACTGACTTAACGACTACAGCAGGAGTGGGCTGCTGACAGCGTTACTACTGGTTCGCTTTGCGTGCGCGCTTTGCATACGTGCATACCAGTGGTGGGATTCAAATATTTTAACAACCGGTTCTCTGCCCTAATGACCAGCTGCGGAGGCGGGGCTCGGTGGTCATGTGACCATGCGGGCATGGCCAACTCAACGTCACTCACACCGATGGGCGCTGCTTCGCATTAGGTGTTACAATGTAACAAGGGTTAATGGAGAGGCAGTTTCTGTAAGCAGGGCAATAAAGATGAGGCTAGAAACAACACCAGAATGTTTCCTTCCTGCCTTCCTTACAGGATTAGCCCTGGAAAGTGGGAAAAAAATAAAATGAGATTTCTTCCAACAACCGGTTCCCCGAACTGCTTAGAAAGTTACCAACCGGTTCTCCCGAATAAGTGCGAACCGGCTGCATCCCACCACTGGTGCATACAGTTGCCTGTAAATTGCGCAGAAAACATTAAAGAAGGGCTAAAAAACATGCCAGTAATGCAGTGGTGGGTTTCAAAAATTGTTCGAACCTACTCTGTGGGTGTGGCCTCCTTTGTGGGAGTGGCTTGCCGCCCATGTGACCGGATATGAAGATGCCGACGACACTTGTCAGAACCACCTTAAATTACCTGACACACAGCACTGGCATGCATAAGAATATGATGTAAACTTGTTTTTTAAAAGGCATCTTTGGTTTGCGTTAAAACAACTTCAACACACGCAATGTTCTGATTGCACCACAAACGCAGTAGCCATCCTTACCTTTCACAGAGGCACTGAGTTTTATAAATATGAGCATGATAGTGTAGAATAATCATATCCAAGGACCAGTGGTGGGTTTCAAAATTTTTTGGAACCTCTTCTGTAGGTGTGGCCTGCTTTCCGGGTCCACTGGTGGAACCTCTTCTAACCGTTTCGGTAGATTTGACGAACCAGTTCTACCGAATAGGTGCGAACTGGTAGGAACCCACCTCTGCAGTAATGGCAGTGGCGACCGGGAAACCAGTTTGGGGGCGTGGCCAGCCTAGGTCGCTGGCGGTTCTGCAACTTAGGTGCGAACCGGTAGCAACCTACCTCTAGACTGCAGTGATTCACTTAGCAACGGTGGCAAAGAAAAGTCATAAAGTGGGGCAAGACTCCTTTAAGAAATTTCTCGTTTAACATCATGAATCTAACGACTGCAGTGGTTCACTTAACAGCGGTGGCAAGCAAGGTCGTAAAACGGGGCAGTTAATGAATGTCTCACATAACAACAGAAAGCTTGGGCTGCGTTGTGGTCGTAAGCCGAGGAACCGCCTGTGTTTTCAATTTGGAGCTTTCCCAACTTCTCTCCAACAGCAGGAATTAAAACGACAAGTTTCCAGGAATATCCGTGCGTTGAAATGCTAATTGAAGCAAAGTGAAAAGCAGAGGCTGCCTGCGGAATTACGTGACGGAGGCTCATAAACAGGGCCTTAATTAGTGCTGCTTGTTCTTTATTTATGCAGCGACCCGGGGGACATAGAATCAACTCGGAGCGGTTACTCATGCGCGCACCCAGCTGTACTTGCTGAGAAAGTTGTGAGAAATCGCAGAAGGACTCTGTCGAGACTCTAACCCTCTCACCCCAAGAAACAGCCACCCAGCGACTGTGGTTCTTTAGATTGAACAATATAAGATAATAATAATAATAACAAGAATGTATAAAGAGAGCCAGCTTGGTGTAGTGGTTAAGGTGCTTTGATTTGAAAACCAGGAATTTGTGAGTTCTAGTTCTGCCTTAGGCGTTGTAGGAAGTGAGCACCCACCTGGAACCTAGAAAAAGGAAATATCCTGGGAAACATTGAAAAGGTGGAATATTTCCCTGGATCAGAAATGGAGAAACATATTTTTAGGCAGGAAACAGACTCACTCTTAATAGCCCCCCCCCACCTTTGCCAATGGGCCATTTTTTTTTTAAAAAAAGGTCTGAGCTAGTCTACTCTACATAACAAAGGTATTGAGCTCCTGAAGAGAAAAGTGGGATCAGATGCTTCCAGATGTTGGGTGAAGAAGAAAAGAGGCAGAGATGCTGAAAGTCCCTGTTTTATGGCCTCTCTGGTGTTTGATTTTGAGCTTGTATTCTGATTGGTTGTCAGACTCCCATGGGGCCATGCAGGGGCAACTCTCTAGGCTGTGCTTTGAGTCCAAGTTTGGTTGATCATTGCTTCTTCCCAGGTGCCCTATGGTGAGATGGGCGAAGAGCTAATACTATCATGCCTTAGTCCCATCACCCCTGGAGCCGAAGGGGGAGATCTTTGTTATGTAGAATAGACTGTCTCAGGTATTTTAATGGCCCAATGACAAAGGTGGGGGCTATTAAGAGTGAGTCTGTTTCCTGCCTAAAAACATGTTTCTTCCTTTTCACACCCAGGGAAAATATAATATTCTGCCTTTTCAATATTTCCCAGGATATTTCATTTTTCTAGGAGAGGGGGTAAGTTTTAACTTCCTATAGCCTAACGCAAGGTGTACATGTATTTATTTACTTTCTTTTTACAATGTAATGCCGCTATCCAAATGGTCTCATGACAGAGTACAATAATAGAAGAGACAGGCGACAGTGATATACCTGAAGAACAAAATAAATTGTCGTTAAAATTGTCACGCTGTGTTATAAATTGCCGTGACACCTCAACTGAGTGGTTTTAATGACAGGCCTTAAATAAATGCTGCTTTGAACAGCTCTCTGCTTTCAAAAATCAGTAAAGGCTGCCGTATATAGAATTCTGACTTTCGACAAATCACCAGGGGACAGTGATTTCTAGTCCCACAGGGGTATTAAAGCTGGCTGGGTGGGTGACTGCGCCAATAACTAGGAGACAGTGAGTTCTAGTCCTGTCTTAGCCATGAAAACCGACTGGATTATTTTGGGCCAGTCTCCCTTTTTATCATCTCAACCCGCCTCGCAAGATTTTTCTTTTTCTTTTTTTTCTTTTTTTATTATTAAAGTATTTTTATTAGTAAAAGAAAAATACAACAACCAATAACTGGTAAAAGACAATACAACATCCACTGTTTCACTTTACATTTGACTGTGTTTCAAGACATTCCCATAATATCAAAATCCTTATAGGCATCAAAGGTTGGGTATCTTCTCCCCTCCCTCCCTCTTTCCTTACCTTGTTTCTTCTTTCCCACTCCCCTTCCTTCCCTCCCTCCTTCTCTCCTTCCCTCCTTCCTTCCCTCCTTTCTTTTCCCTTCCTCCTTTCCTTCCCCTTCCCTTTCCTCTCTTCTTCCCCCCTCCTTCTCTCATATCTTCCCTCCCTCCTTTCCTCCTTCCCTCCTTCCATTCTCTTCTCTTGAGTTCCCTCCTTTTCTTCCCCCCTTCCTATCTACTCTCCTTCTCTCCTTCCTTCCCTCCCTCATTCCCTCCTTGCTTCCCTGCCTTCTTCCCTCTCTCCTTCCTATCCCACTTTCTTCTCTTTCTTCTCTCCCTTCTTCTTTCCACCTCTCCCTTCCCTTCTCTCCTCTCTCTTCCTCCTTTTTAACCTTCCCCCCCTTCTTCTGCCTTTCCCTTTTTCCTGTTTCTCTCCTTTCTCCTCTCCATCCTGTCCTTCCTACTACCCTGCAAGGTTTTTCTGATGGGGGAAACAGAAGGGATATTTTGCATGTGTTGGCCCATCTGATGCTAAACAAAGTCATTGCATAGTAATCACATGCCATTTTTGGAAGAAAATTTCCTGAGTTCGTTCCCAGCTGGGAAGCAGCCACCAATGCTGAGAAGAAATAGATGTGGAAACAGCTGCCAGAAAGCAGGGTTCTTTAATTCAGGAAGGCAAGTAAAGTAGTGGCACAGCTGGAGGGTTCCCGGCGTGCAAGCAAACTTGGAATTGTGACGGAGCCTCTTACTCTTAATTCCCTTTTGAAGCTCCTGCAGCTTGATAGTGTTTCTGATTGCTCTGGGTTTTGACTAAAGGGCGCTTGACGAAACCACGTAGCTGACGTCATCACAGCGCGACAACAGCGCGGAGAAAAAAGCACGCTGTAAACGCTAAACCTAAAATTAACCCCTAAACCTAAACCTAACCCCCCCTAAACCTAATCCTAAACCTAACCCTAATCCTAACCCTAACCCTAACCCTAACCCTAACCCTAACCCTAAATCTAACCCTTAACCTAACCCTAACCCTAACCCTTACCCAAACCCTTAACCTAACCCTAACCCTAACCCTAACCCTAACCCTAAACCTAAACCTAATCCTAACCCTTAACCTAACCCTAACCCTAACCCTAACCCTAACCCTAACCCTAACCCTAACCCTAACCCTAACCCTAACCCTAAACCTAACCCTAAACCTAACCCTAACCCTTAACCTAACCCTAAACCTAACCCTAAACCTAAACCTAACCCTTACCTTAACTTGAATCGGCTTGCTTTCAAAGCGCTATTTAAAGTACCCTTCTTTCTCCACGCTCGGTGTTGTCGCCCTGTTGATGACGTCAGCGACGCGGTTTAATCGGGCGCGCTTTAGTCGAGCGTGGTTTTGTCGTGCCACGGTTTAGGTTTAGCCTGATTCCCCTTATCTTAATGGCTCTACTTAAGTGTTCCTTTCAGCTGGTGCTTTTGCCTGGGCTGGCTTGAGTCCCTTAGCACTGCTCTGTGAGGTTTCTAGCGCTCTCCTTTTGGGGTGTACTTCCCACACCATGATGATTCCTTAAGCGAGGTCACCTTGCTTAATGACTCCCATCCCCCCCGTTGCTCCTTATGCAGTTGTTAAATGGCAATTTTGGTCATTAAGCGGAGCATGGGGTGCTTCATAGGTGAGGGAGGTTCTCTTAGGGTTTTTTTAATTCCCTCCCCCACAGGTCCCCATAGGCCTTTCTCCCCACTGCATTGCTACAGGCTCTTCTGCTCATTGGATCCCCACAGGATTCCACCCCACCTGATCCCCCTAGATCTTTCATCCCCACTGGATACCCACAGACCTTCCCCCACTGGATACCCACAGAGCTTTCATTCTACCTGATCCCCGTAGGATTTTCCCCAGCGCCGATCCTCAAGGAACTGTCCCTCCATCAGATCCTGACAAGCTTTTCCCCACAGCCGATCCCCACAGGATTTTAGCCCACTGGATCCCTGCAGGCATTTCCCTCTCCCACCTGATTCCCACGGGACTTTCTCCCCCTGATCCTGCGAAGGTTTCACCTCCACTGGATTACCACAGATCTTTCCCCCAATCCCTCCGACCTTCCACCGCACTGGATCCACAGTAGTCTTTTCCTTTTTACCCGATCCCCACTGCCTTTTTTTCCTCCACTGGATCCCCGCAGGCATTTCCTTCCTTACCTGATCCCCCATAAATATTTTCCCCCCACCGGATTCCACAGGCTTTCCATCTCCACTGGATTAGCACATGCCTTTTCTTCCCCAATTCCTCTGACCATCACCAGATTCCCACAGGCCTTGGCCCCACCTGATCGCCACAGGTTTTCCCCCACTGGATCTGCACAGGATTTTCCTCCACATGATCCACACTGGTCTTTTTTTGCTACCTGAGCCCACTGCTCTTTCCCCCACCAGATTCCTGCAGACATTTTCCTCCCTACCTGATCCCCACAGGACTAACCCCCCACCCCCAATCCCCAGGCACCTCCCCCCCCCACACAACTTGATCCCTGCAAGCACATTTCTGCTGTTTCTGCACCTTTCAACCGGGTGCCTTGCAAAATCCCAGCACAATGAAGCTCTTCTGAAGCTGCCAATCTCCATTATTGTGGATCCATTCAGAACATCTCCCCCCCCCCCCCCCCCCGGAATCCCTGAGTCCTCACTCATTACTGTAATGTCTTAATTGCCATGCAGCTCTCTTCAGAATTGGGCAAACAATGCAAAAACTAATTGCAATTTGAATGTTAAATTGACACTGTCTCTTCTATGGGTCTCCGAAGGGTTCTGTGGCAGACATTCTTCTTCGTTGCTGGAAATAAATCCCTTTTTCCCCCTTCCGCCTTGAGAGGCAGTGACATCCTCAGAGCCATGATATCATCTGTCCCAATGCAGGTGGCATTTTTGGGGTTTCCTTCCTTCCTCCCTCCCTTCATTTTCATTCATTCTTTTCCTCCTTTCCTCCCTCCTGCCCTCCTCCTGATCCATCCATCATTCCTTCCCTCTTTCCCTCCCTCCCTTCTGCCCTCCCTCCGTTCATTTTTTCCCTCCTTTCCCCCCTCCCTCTGCCCTCCTCCTGATCCTTTGTTCCCTCCCTCCCTCCTTCCATTCATTCATTCTTTTCCTCCTTTCCTCCCTCCTGCCCTCCTCCTGATCCTTCCTTCCTTCCCTCTTTCCCTCCCTACCTCCTTCCCTCCTTCCATTCATTCTTTTCCTCCTTTCTTCCCTCCTTCCCTCCTCCTGATCCTTCCCATCTTCCTTCCTTCCCTTCCTTTCCTCTTTTCCTCCCTCCCTCCATTCATTCATTCTTTTCCTCCTTTCCTCCCTCCTGCCCTCCTCCTGATCCTTCCTTCCTTCCCTCTTTCCCTCCCTACCTCCTTCCCTCCTTCCATTCATTCTTTTCCTCCTTTCTTCCCTCCTTCCCTCCTCCTGATCCTTCCCATCTTCCTTCCTTCCCTTCCTTTCCTCTTTTCCTCCCTCCCTCCATTCATTCATTCTTTTCCTCCTTTCCTCCCTCCTGCCCTCCTCCTGATCCATCCATCATTCCTTCCCTCTTTCCCTCCCTCCCTTCTGCCCTCCCTCCATTCATTTTTTCCTCCTTTCCCCCCTCCCTCTGCCCTCCTCCTGATCCTTTGTTCCCTCCCTCCTTCCATTCATTCATTCTTTTCCTCCTTTCCTCCCTCCTGCCCTCCTCCTGATCCTTCCTTCCCTCTTTCCCTCCCTCCCTCCTTCCCTCCCTCCGTTCATTCTTTTCCTCCTTTCTTCCCTCCTTCCCTCCTCCTGATCCTTCTTTCCTTCCCATCTTCCTTCCTTCCCTCCTTCCTTGTTTCATTTCCTCTTTCCTCCCTCCCTCCCTCCCTCCATTCATTCATTCTTTTCCTCCTTTCCTCCCTCCTGCCCTCCTCCTGATCCTTCCTTCTCTCCTTCCTTCTTTTCCTCCTTCCCTCCCTCCTTCCACCCTCCTCCTAATCCTTCTTTCCTTCTCTCCTTCCTTGGTGATATTTAACCAACCTGAGCTGATCTCAAAACAAGGAAGAATTGAATCTGGTCGGTATGTGAATGGAAAACTTTGCTGTTGCCTAAATACATCTAGAAACATCTACCCACTTTAAAAAACAAAAAAAGCATTCCCAGAAAATAGACAACGAAAATGAATTTTTCATGAAGCTTTCCACAAAAGGTTACAAGAATGTGTTACTGTGTTACTATATTTTGAAGTCATTCAAAGATAACCTTCTATCATCATCATCATCATCACCATCATCATCATCATCATCATACAGGTACAACCATATCAGACAGGTCTTAGGTGAAGGGCCAGACAAAATTTGCTCCATAACCCATTCAAATATGGTGAATACAAAATAAATGAAATTTATGCTGGCTGAACCGTCGCCCGGATTAACAAGGGTTCCGTTGGATGTTATGGCTTCTGGGCATTCTGCGCAAAATGAGCTACAGGGACCAGCTCCTTCTGCTAGGCAACCAGGACATGGAGCTGACAAGCTATTGGGGGAAAAAGCAAAAAAGCAAAAAATCTAGGGGAGAAAACGTGGATTTCAAAAAACGAATGTATCAGATTTGGAAGGTGAACCACACGGACTGTGATATCAGTGAGCAAAGGCTAATGGACCAACGACGTGTAATACTAAGCCACAAATTTTTCACTACAGCAGAATTAATAGGAATCGAAGAGAAAGCAACTAATGGTCTGAATATACCAACCAAGAAGATCAACGTCAAGAATGATCTGCAGACTCAAAAGCAAACTGAGGAAGAAAGGGAGGAAGAGGATGCTGAAATGGATGAAGATAAAGAACAAGGAAGCACTGAAGAACAAACACCAACAGATATTGCTCAATTAGCTGGGGAAAATAAAGCATCAAGTGGAAGATGCCGAAAGAACACGTTGGCCAAAGCTGAACCAAGTGAACCAGAAATAATTGAGAATGTAGTAAAAAACGTGGCACGACAAAACTGCGCTCGACTAAAGCGTGCCCGATTAAACCGCGTCGCTGACGTCATCAACAGGGCGACAACAGCGAGCACGGAGAAAGAAGGGCGCTTTAAATAGCGCTTTGAAAGCAAGCCGATTCCAGTTAAGGTAAGGGTTAGGTTTAGGGTTAGGTTAAGGGTTAGGATTAGGTTTAGCGTTAGGTTAAGGGTTAGGATTAGGGTTAGGTTTAGGGTTAGGATTAGGATTAGGTTTAGGGGGGTTAGGTTTAGGTTTAGGGGTTAATTTTAGGTTTAGCGTTCACAGCGTGCTTTTTTCTCCGCGCTGTTGTCGCGCTGTGATGACGTCAGCTACGCGGTTTCGTCGAGCGCCCTTTAGTCGAACGCGGTTTTGTGGTGGAACCCTAAAAAAGGTCAATGAGGTGTGCAAACCATTCAAACCATTACATTAGCTGGAACAAACCAGCTGATATTTGCAGCAGCCTTCATAACCACCAAAGAATTGGGTTTGAAAATACAAAAGAACCAAAGAGGCAAGAAGAGGAAACCTAAGTGGGAAATTCGGTTGGAATTGAAGATCAAAAAAATTCCGTGGAGACTTGAGAAACTTGAAGAACCAAAGGCAAGGTCAGCTAAAGAACAAGCAGGTCAAAGGACGCCTGGAAGTAAGATACGATTTGGAGAATAAGGAGATTGCCGTAGTAATTGAAGAGCTGAAGCAGAGGGTGGCTGCCGTTGCTGAAAAGATGTTCAGTTGGCTGAGTTTCATGTTTAATGAATAAAGTATATAACAGTGGTAGTCCACCTGGTCCCTACCACCCACTAGTGGGCGTTCCAGCTTTCATGGTGGGCTGTAGGGGTTTACTGTAACTCTGCTTTATAAATTTTATAAAGTAAAGTTACTTCCCTACTTTATAAATCACCATTACTGTGGAACCGGTGGGTGGTTAGAAAATTTTACTACTAACAGAAATACAAAAGTGGGCGGTAGGTATAAAAAGGTTGACTGGTATATAACAACAACAACAACAACAACAACAACAACAACAACATTTGTGACACATCTTTAAATGTTCAGTTGACTGATTTTCATGTTTTATGAATAAAAGAAATAACAACAACAATAACAACATAGT
>NC_045558.1:5058752-5091252 GCF_009769535.1 Thamnophis elegans
AATACACCAAGTGAAGGAGAGGAAGAGTGGGAAACAGAAGGGAGAAGAAAGGCAGGAAGAGAGGGATAGGAGAGAGGGTAAGGGGGGAGCTGAGGAGGATAAGGAGGAGTGGAATGTAGAGAGAGGAGAAAGGAAGGGGAAGTAGAGTAGGAAAGGATGATGGAGGGAAGAAAGGATGTAGGAGAGAGGTAGAAGAAAGAGGTGTATGGAGAGCAGAGAGCTAATAATGGGTTTTTATCTTTCTGGGCGCTGATGACAAGAGGAACTGATGTAATTACTACTTAATACAATAGGATATTGGCTATGTAATAGTATACATGTGATTATATGTTATGAAAATGGAAAATAAAAAATTATATTTCAAAAGAAAAAAATCTCCTTATTTCCAGGTTGAATCTCTCCCTTTTCAGTTTCCATCCATTCTTCCTTGTCTGGTATTTAGATGCTTTGGAGAATAGCTTGACCCCCTCCTCCTCTCTGGGGCAGCCCTTCAAGTATTGGAATACTTCTATCATGTCTCCCCTGGTCCTTCTCATCACTAGACTAGCCATGCCCAGTTCCTGCAACCGTTCATTGAATGTTTTAGCATTCAGACCCCTAAACATCTTGGTTACAGATCAACAGAGTTGGAAGGGACCTTGTAGGTCATCTAGTCCAACCCCCTGCTCAAGCAGGAGACCCTCCACCATTTCTGACAGATGACAGTCTAGTCTCTTCTTGAAAGCTTCCAGGGATGAAGCTCCCACAACTTCTGAAGTCAACTTTCTGTTCCATGGGTTGATTGTTCTCACTGTTGTAAAATTCCTCCTTATTTCCAGGTTGAATCTGTCCTTGACCAGTTTCCATCCATTCTTCCTTGTCTGGTATTTAGATGCTTTGGAAAATAGCTTGACCCCCTCCTCCTCTCTGGGGCAGCCCTTCAAGTATTGGAATACTTCTATCATGTCTCCCCTGGTCCTTCTCATCACTAGACTAGCCATGCCCAGTTCCTGCAACCGTTCATTGAATGTTTTAGCATTCAGACCCCTAAACATCTTGGTTACAGATCAACAGAGTTGGAAGGGACCTTGTAGGTCATCTAGTCCAACCCCCTGCTCAAGCAGGAGACCCTCCACCATTTCTGACAGATGACAGTCTAGTCTCTTCTTGAAAGCTTCCAGGGATGAAGCTCCCACAACTTCTGAAGTCAACTTTCTGTTCCATGGGTTGATTGTTCTCACTGTTGTAAAATTCCTCCTTATTTCCAGGTTGAATCTGTCCTTGACCAGTTTCCATCCATTCTTCCTTGTCTGGTATTTAGATGCTTTGGAAAATAGCTTGACCCCCTCCTCCTCTCTGGGGCAGCCCTTCAAGTATTGGAATACTTCTATCATGTCTCCCCTGGTCCTTCTCATCACTAGACTAGCCATGCCCAGTTCCTGCAACCGTTCATTGAATGTTTTAGCATTCAGACCCCTAAACATCTTGGTTACAGATCAACAGAGTTGGAAGGGACCTTGTAGGTCATCTAGTCCAACCCCCTGCTCAAGCAGGAGACCCTCCACCATTTCTGACAGATGACAGTCTAGTCTCTTCTTGAAAGCTTCCAGGGATGAAGCTCCCACAACTTCTGAAGTCAACTTTCTGTTCCATGGGTTGATTGTTCTCACTGTTGTAAAATTCCTCCTTATTTCCAGGTTGAATCTGTCCTTGACCAGTTTCCATCCATTCTTCCTTGTCTGGTATTTAGATGCTTTGGAAAATAGCTTGACCCCTTCCTCCTCTCTGGGGCAGCCCTTCAAGTATTGGAATACTTCTATCCTGTCTCCCCTGGTCCTTCTCTTCACTAGACTAGCCATGCCTATGTGACTAAATTAACAGTTGGAACGATTCGCTTAGCAACCGAAAGGCAGAAACGTTGTAAAATGGAGCAAAAGTCCTTGAACCACTGACTTGCTTAGCCAAACAAAATTTGGAGTTCAGTTGTAGCCATAAATGGAGGATTATATTGTCATTTACCACAGAAGAACAATTCATCATTTTTTTTTTGTCTCATTCTGATAATTTCACCTTCTTGTTTAAATACGTGAAATCAGCCACCATTAATTTGAATTTCCACTTCGCTTCAGATTACGGCTTCAACTACTCTGTTCCCTCAAACAAATTTAAACATCTAGTTTATCAATAAAAGAACGGAGTTTCATGGCTGAAAGTCCACGAATTTTTTTCAAAGATGTCTCACGTCGAGCTTGACGCATGAAAGAGTCGGAAGTGTTTTAGTGTTAGTCCTCGGCTTAAGACCACAATGGACCTCAAGATTTCCTTTGGTAAAACAAGACACCTCTTAAGCGAGTCTTGCTGCGTTTCATGACCTTTCTGCCTTTCAGTTGTTAAGTGAACCACAGCAATTGTTAAGTGAGGAACACGGTTGTTAAGTGAATCCGGCTTGACTTTGCTTGTGAGAAGGTTGCAAAAGGGTATCATCATCACGTGATCCAAGAAACACTTCGTAAGTACGAGTCGGTGGCCAAGCTGGTGAATTTTGAACAGGTGACCATGGGAATGCTGCAACGGCCATAAGTGTGGGAAATGATCCCCATTACTTTTTGCAGTGCTATTGGAACTTTGAATGGTCACTAAATGAATGGCTGTAAATTGAGGACTAACCAACTAACTCTATAGTGATTATTTTGTGGGTTTTTAAAACACTGTTTTAATGTATTTTAAATAGTTGAGGTGTCCTTGGAAGGTGAGACCAGAACCATGGCAACCTCTCAGCCAATCGCAAAAGCAGAAGAAATAGAAGCTTTGTGTGTGTGAGTGCCCCCCCTTGTGTGTTTGTGTGTGTGAGAGAGAGAGAGAGAGGGAGGGAGGGAGGGAGGGAGGGAGAGAGAGAGAGAGAGAGAGAGAGAGAGAGAGAGAGAATGTCTAGGACAGGTGACTTAAAACTGGCTTCTGAATAGATAGATATAGAGATGGATGAATGGATACATAGATAGATAATATGTCCCTATCCTCCCTCCCTCCCTTCCTTCCAATTGCTTCAGATGACTGTATTCAGAGAGAGCGCATCAGGATGTGTGAGTGTGTCTTCTTCCTTCCTCTTTTTCTTTCCTTCCTTCCTTTTTTCTTTACCTCCCCTTTTCTTTCCTTTTTCTTTCCTCCCTCCCTTTCTTTCTTTCCTTTTTTCCTCTCATTTTCTCCAGTTTTATTTATTTTCTTCCCTTTTTATTTCCTCCATCCCTCCCTCCCTTTCTCTTTCCTTCCTTTCCTCCCTCCCTTCCTCCCTTTTTCTTTTTTTCTTTCTTTCCTTCCTGATTGGTCCAAATATTTGGAGAGTGTGTTACAGAGGTGGCCTTCCCCCCCCTTTTCGATCCCCCCCTCTCTCGTTGATTTATTTTAACAAGTTCTGACCTCTGAACACCTGCATTAGAAAAACCATCTCTTGCCTTAATGCAGATGTGACTATTTTAGTCCTCAGAATTCCCAGTAATTGTGCTTGCCTGCAGTCCACACACATCTGGAGGGTATCAGTCAAGGAAGGGTGCTAAATTTCTGACATGGGGATCACATAACAGAATAACAGAGCTGGAAGGGACCTTGGAGGTCTTCCAGTCCAACCGTCTGCTCAGGCAGAAAACTCTACACCATTTCAGACAAATGGCTGTCCAGTTTCTTCTTTAAAACTTCCGGTATAGGAGAATCCACAACTTCTGGAGGCAACTTCTGTTCCACTGATTTATTGTTCTCACTGTCAGGCATTTCCTCCTTAGTTCTAAGTTGCTTCTCTCCTTGATTAATTTCCACCCGTTGCTTCTTGTCCTGCCCTCAGGTGCCTTGGAGAATAGATTGACATAACGCACACCGATCTCTCTGGCAGCTCTTCAAATGCTAGTATGTTCACCCCTAGTCCCTTCTTTTTGCATTAGACTAGAGATGCCCAATCCCTGCCACTCTTCTTCATACACAGAATACTGGAGTTGGAAGGGACCTTGGGAGGTCCTCTAGCCCTACCCTCTTCCCAAGTAGGGAGCCCTATGCCATTTCAGACAAAATATGTTTTAGACTCCAGTGCCCTGGCCACCTTTAGTTGCTCTTCTCTGCACTTTTGTTAGAGTCTAAGAATAATAGGCTTTTTTTTTAAAGGGTCTACAATTTATCAAGCAGATATATTCCTCGATCTACAACCAGTCGCACAATTACGACTGACCTGAAAAGGGGACTTATCTGGACCTGAAATTCACCACCATCCTGTGAAGACATGACCACGCTTTATGGCTGCTTAGAGTGTCCTGAGTGAAGGTGTTTGGGATGATTTTGCTGAAAACAAGTCACTTAATTCTGGTTTCTGGCAAAACGACATCTATAGCGAATTCAACAATTCAGTGAACTATCGTAGCCTTTCTTTTACGACTGCCATGTTCATTTAATGGCCGCCACAATTTTTTTAAAAATAATTCTGCGACGGTTACAACTTACCATTGTAACGGGCAAGCTAAGCTTCGTTATAGTCGTAACTCAAGGATTACCTGAGTTAGGAAAGACTATAAAGCAGTGTTTCTCAACCTTGGCCACTTGAAGATGTCTGGGGAATTCTGGGAGTTGAAGTCCAGACAGCGAATGCTGGCTGGGGAATTCTGGGAGTTGAAGTCCAGACAGCGAAAGCTGGCTGGGGAATTCTGGGAGTTGAAGTCCAGACATCTTCAAGTGGCCAAGGTTGAGAAACACTGCTATAAAGTCAAGAGAAGATGAAAGATGTTTTGTATAAGTAAGGAAGAAAGGAGCATGTTTTGGAATTAAGTGGCTTAGAAATATAATCGGCAGGTAAGGTAATCCCTCTGTTTTGAGAATCGTTTAAAAAAAAAAATTCAAGACTGTGTCACAACAAATATTTTATTCTCAATATCTTTGTTATAATTACACTTGCTTTTTTTTTTTCTTTTCTTAATAACATAGATCCTCAAAACTCCAAAAGATAGTTTCACAGTGAAGAAAAGAAGAAAGAACAGAGCACGGTTTCAACACAAAAGTGATATTTACATCAGCTTCAGAAGCAAATCTTGGCCATTAGGTCTACCGCGTGGCAAATGAAAAGAAAGAGAGATGCTCAATTCATTCATTAAGCAAATACATTCATTTTGTTGGACAATCAAGAGAAAACAAACGTAACAAAACGTTGGTTTTTTTTGTGCAGAAGAGCAACTGGGAACTTTTCCCACAACCACAAAATGTTGTAAAACTGGGATTTCAAAAATATCAGTCTGTAGGATCTTAAGTCAGTTACTCCAAAGTAAATCCACTCCCCCACCCCCCCACCCCCCCACCCCCTTAGGCTTACTCTAAAGCAATTTGGCACGAGTTTATTAATTACAGGTAGTGCTCGACCTGCAAACAGTTGGTTTAGTAACCAAAATTACAACAGCACTGAAAAAAGTGAGTTATGACCATTTTTTTCACACTTACGGCCATTGCAACACTGCCATGGACACTTACGTGATCAAAATTTGGATGCTTGACAACTGACTCGTACGTATGACAGTTGCAGAGTCCCCGGGAGGTCACGTGATCCCCTTACGCAACCTTCTGACAAGCAAAGTCAGTGCGGAAGCCTGATTCACTTAACAACTGTGTCACTAACTTAACAACTGAGATGATTCACTTAACAACTGTGGCAAGAAAGCTCATAAAATGGGGTAAGAGTCACTTAACAAATGTGTTGGTTAACTGAGTCCATAACATTGGGTAAAATTACAAACTTGGATGAGCTTTGCTAGCCCCATTGAGTATTTGAATGGCAGAATATCAGAGTTGGAAGGGGCCTTGGTGGTTTTCTAATCCAATCAATCCCCTGCTCATAAATTTTGGGCTCAATGGTAGCCGTAAAACGAGGAGTATCTATATGTAATCCTGTGACAATTGCCTACTAGCAAGACCTTCAAAAACTAATGGAATTTTCTTGTGAGTCCATATAATTTACTCTCAAGCAAGAGATGTAGATTTAAATTTGCTCCAATTTAGGATTTCTCTTTTAAGAGATCTTAAGAAGAGAGATTGAACTTTTAGGAAAAAGATGTGCAGTATGTAAATTCTTCCACCCATTCACTTTTAATTTCCCAACACAGGTAGTTCTTAGACTTGTGATCACAACCGAGCCCAAAATTTCCATTGGTAAGCAAGACAGCTGATGGGTGAATTTTGCCCCATTTTACAACCTTTCTTTGCCACGGTTGTTGAGTGAAACACCGCAGTTGTTAAGTTAGTCCTACAGTAGTTAACTGAATCTAACTATACCATTGACTTGGCTTGTTAGAAGGTCACAAAAGGGGATCACATAACCTCAGGCAACCGTCATAAATATGAGTCAGTTGCCAAGCGAATTTTGATCACATGACCAGGGGAGGGAACTGCAATGGTCACAAGTGTGAAAAATGGTCATAAGTCCCTTTTTTCAGTGCTGCTAAAACTTTGACCAGTCACTAAATGAATGGTTGTAAGTTGAGGACTGCCTGTATTCATCTGTTTTATACATTTTCCCTTAATTTGTAACAAGTATTTTAAAAATATGATTCTGTATTTCTTACTACAATTTTAGGCATTTTAGCTGAGGATTGTACCACGAAATTGGAAAGGACTTGGCTTAAATCTTTCCTGGATATGGTCCTTGGTTTCTTGCTTTCCCACTACAGAAATTAAAATTAACTATTTTAATTTCAGGACTGTGGGGCCCTTGATGATCTCTGAGTTTGATGGTTTTCTTTCAGACATTTCATTACCCAACTAGGTAACATCATCAGGAGTAGAAGGGGGTTTGCTCTTTGTTTATTTACAGATGTTGCTTGCCTTCTCAATATTAATGGATATGTGATTTTTCTTCTTAATAATTCCCTTGATTAAGGTATTATTTTCTGCTTGATCGTTTGTCTGGTGTTAATCCCAGCTTATCTGGCTTTCGGGACGGGTTCTCGGGAGAAGGGAGAGAGGAAGGGAGGAAGGAGGGGAAGGCAGGCAGCAAGGGGAGAAGAGAGGAAGGGAGGGAAGAGGAAAGGAGAGGAAGGAAGGGTAGAAAGAAAGACAAAAGAAAAGGAAAGAAAGGAGAGGAGAAGGAAGGAATAGATAAGAGGAGAGGGAGAAATATAGGAAGGAATGAAGGGGGAGGAATGAAATAGGGGGAAAGAAGGAAAGAAAGAGAGAGGGAGGGAGGAAAAAGGAAAGGGAAAAGGGAAGAGATGGGAGGGGAAGGAAGGAGGGGAAAGGAAGGAAGGAAGGAAGGAAGGAAGGAAGGAAGGAAGGAAGGAGTTGCACAACAGAGGAAGGAATGCAGACTATCACTCAGGGCAATTAGGACCCAGCCTGTCCAGCATTCAAATCCCCTTTGACTGCAGATTTTACACCAAATATACAAGTGAGTTTGAGAGCCAAAAGCCAAAATGAAAACCTCGGTTGTGACTCGTATAAGGAGAGATAAGTTGCTTCCAAGAGAAACCTTGATGTTTACCCTGGAGAACCAAAGAATGATGTGACAATGGCTTTACGGCATTTTATCCCATCCTTCTTTACACAGGCAGTCCTTGACTTACAACAGTTCATTTAGTGACCGTTCAAAGTTAAAATGGCACTGCAAACAAAATGACTTATGGCCATTTTTCAAAGTTACGACCATTGCAGCATCCCCAGGGTCCCATGACCAAAATTCAGACGCTTGGCAACTGTCTCATATTTACGACGGCTGCAGCATCTCGAGGCCACGTGATCCCCTTTTGCGACCTTCTGACAAGCGAAGTCAAAAGAGGGAGCCAGGTTCCCTTAACAACCAGATTACTAACTTATCAGCTGCAGTGGCTCACTTAATAACTGTGGCCAGGAAGGTCGTAAAATGGGGCAAAACGCACTCAACAAAATTAGCTCAATTGTGGTCATAAGTTGAAGACTGCCTGTAGTAAAATGCACCCCAAAACTGCATGGTGGAAGGAACAGGGGGCAAAGAATCTGATACCATTCAATGTGTAGGAAGCAACTGAAGAATTTTCCCCTTTCCCAGACCTTTCATTAAACAGAATTTCTTCCATTTCTTAGCTGCGGTGAGCATTTTATTCCTTACCATTTTAATAAAATAGGATATGTGCCCGCTTTAAGGTATGCACACACACACACGCAAACACACACATATGGAGTCACACCGATTAGAGAGGATCATGAAACATGGAGGAGAGACTCACACAGCCCACGAGACACCACAAAAAAGTCCTCTGCGGACGTCGCGCATCACGCAGAGTCTCAACCCGGAGATCGTTGGTTGAGTTCGGATGAAAGCAGCTACGCCAAAGAAGGGGCTCTGAATGGAAGGTGGGGGTTAGAAGGACTCCCTTCTTCCTTCCAAGCCTCTTTTTTTATTTTTTACTAGTAATAATGGCTAATAATAGAAAATACCCAGCTGTGCAAAATAGGGGGAAGGGAGGGAGGGAGGGAAGAATTAAGGGAGGGTGGAAGAGGGAGGGAGAGAAGGAATGGAGAGAGAGAGAGAGGAGAAAGGAAAGAAAAAATGAAAAAAGGGAGGAAGGAGAGAAAGGAAGAGAGAGGGAAGGAAGGAAGAGAAATAAAAATGAAAGGGAAAGAACAAAGAAAGAGAGAGGAAGGAAGGAAAGAAGGAAGAAAGAGGGAGGGAGAGATGAAGGGAGAGGAGAAAGAAAAGATGAATAAAGGGCTGGAGGAAGGAGAGAAAGGGAGAGAGAAAGGAAGAGATTGAGGGAAGGAAGAGAGATAAAAATGAAAGGGAAAGAGAAAAGAAGAGAAAGAAAGAGGGAGGGAGGAAGGAAGAGAGGACGGAAAGAAGGAAGGAAACAAAAAAGGAAGGAGGAAGAAAGGGCAGGTGGCTCTCCCCAAAATGAATCTCCTCCCCCAACTACATAACCCATCTGCCCTTTGATAACACGCCGCAACCCCCCCACTTTTGACAGTCAACCCAAATCCTCCCTTCAGAGTCCCTCCCCTCACCCTATTTTCTGTGACTCGTTAGCCGTGAACGGGATTGATGCTGGAAGTTTGGAAGAAAAGGTATCGGCACTTAATGTTGGGAAATATTTATTTCTATCTCCATATTAGTTCTATTAAAAAAAAGAAAGAAAGAAAAAAAATTGCCTGTCTCAAAAAATATAACTCTATGGAACTGAGATGGCCATTTTAGAAGATTCACAGCTTAACAAAAGAAACAAAAGGAAAAAAAACCCCAAAATATTCAGATAGTTTCCCAAAAGAGGGAAAATCTGATCCCCCCACAGTGTAGGGCTGGGGGTTTTCCATCAACCAATCCTGGTAGGATCCGTCTCTGCGACCACAATGCCCACCAGCATTGGGAGGTGAGGGGGGGGGGGTCACCCCTGGCTCAGTGTTTGCACGACGTTGTTCTCGGTCCCAAGAGGACCCCAATTGTCCAAGATGTTGGGATCATAAGCATTTGGACATGAGGCCCCCAACTTCATGAGATGTTAACTCATGAAACCAAAAAATTCACCAATGGTACCAGGGAAATGAGGGATGGGGGGGCGGGTTCGGCTCTTGGGACAAGGGGGCGCATCAAGGTGATTTTGGTCGGGAGGACCTCGTTCCCTTAGATGGAACGTCTTTGTGAAGCTTCTCTTCCACCCATCAGAGATGACAAGCTTCAGAACCCCAGAAACTTTCCATCAAAGGGAGGTGGATTTGTTGTTGTACTATTATTATTATTATTATTATTATTATTATTATTATTATTATTAAAAAAGAGGCAGACGGAAGTAACACCCCGAAAGCCATCATATTTAGGAGTAAATATGGTCCTTTCGTGGTGTCCAAAGTACGGTTCATCGTTCTCTTTCTCTTTGGGAGGGTGCCTGGCGGGAGAAGAGGCGGGAGGGGTGTCTTACGGGCTCATGTGGCCAAGTTCTCGGCATTGACGCTGGACATCCGGATCTGTGAGCTGCTCTTGCTCAAGATGGACAGTTGAGTCCCCCCGTTGACTCCGCTGCTTGCCAGGGAGGGATGGCGGTGTTTGAAATCCACAGCAAAATAACGGTTGACTTTCCAGCTCCGCCATTTTCTCTTGATTTCGGATTGCACCTTGAGGGAGAAACTTTAAGAGGTCATTTTTTTCAATGTACTCGGACGTCAGGACGGGGGGACATGATGCTCACACACACACTTTCAAAACGCAAGGAGAAAAAGATGTGGGTTTGCAGAAGGATTTAAGGCTCGAGGGAGCTCCTCCGGCTGGCTGAATCCCCACTCTCAAACTGGAGTGAACTGGGGGAAACAAGGGTTAACCCACTGAAGGGAATATTTGTAGCTCAGGGTTTAACTGTGGGGTCCTTGGTGCTCTCTGAGCTTGGTGGTTTTTCTTGCAGACATTTCATGACTGAACTAGGTAACATCGTCAGTGCTAGAAGGGAGTGGTGTTTGCGGAGAGGAAGAGGAGGAGGAGGAGGAGGAGGAGGAGGAGGAGGAGGAAAAAGAAGACAACCCTGGAGTTCTTCTCTGGGGTTCTTGATGCTCTTTGAGTTTGGTGGTTTCCTTGCAGACATTTCATGACCGAACTAGGTAACATCATCAGTGCTACTGTAAAAGCTAGGACTCCATTCCCTTCTAGCGCTTATCTTACCTAATTCAGTCATTTAATGTCTGCAAGGAAAGCACCACGTTCAGAGACCATCCAGGACCTCCAGTCCCCCCAGTGGTAGGATCCAATTTTTTTTACTACCGGTTCTGTGGGTGTGGCTTGGTGGGCGTGGCAGGGGAAGGATATCGCAAAATCCCCATTTCCTCCAGATCAGCTGGGACTCGGGAGGCGGAGAATAGATGGGGCGGGGTCAGTCAGAGGTGGTATTTACTGGTTCTCCAAACTATTCAAAATTTCCGCTGCCAGTTCTCCAGAAACTGGTCAGAACCTGCTGAATATCCATCTCGAAGTCCCCCGTCCTCTCTGCAAACCCCACCCCCTGATGATGTTCCCTAGGTGGATCACGTGATGTCTGCAACAAAACCACCAAACTCAGAGAGCACCAAGGAACCAACAAGGAAGGTGTAAACAGCTTCCATGCACATGCAGGAGGATCTACAAGAGTGTGGGTCAACCTTTGGAAGATGGGGGCCACAATTAAAGTACTGGCACCTTCCCCATTGGTGCATCTGGGCAAAGAACAGGATTGATTGATTGCAATGCGCACCAACCAACTGGCAGATTTTGAGCCCTCTGTGAATATTCCTAGACAGCCAGGTACGTTGATCTAAACAAGACACCAGAAGTAACCCAAATGAGAGATTTGTCCACACGGAGTAAAGGAAAAGGTTCCCCTTGCGCGTATGTGCTAGTCGTTCCCGACTTTAGGGGGCGGTGCTCATCTCCGTTTCAAAGGCAAAGAGCCAGTGCTGTCCGAAGACGTCTTTGTGGTCATGTGGCAGGGATGACTCAATGCCAAAGGGGCCCGGAGCACTGTTCCCTTCCCATCAAAAGTGGTTCCTATTTTTCTACTTGCATTTTTTAATGGGCTTTTGAACTGCTAGGTTGGCAGAAGTCACGGGAGCTCACTCTGTTATGCGGCGCTAGGGATTCGAACCGCTGAACTGCTTGATTGACCTTTCTGATTGACAAGCTCAGTTTCTTAGCCACTGAGCCACTGCATCCCAACATGGAATATAATAAATTGTCTAAAATGCTCTCTGTGTGTGTGTGTGTGTGTGTGTGTGTGTGTGTCCAATTGTTATGCCAAATAGAGGCCAATAGGTGCCTTATCCCCTGCTGCATCCATAACCCCACCAAGCCTACCACCCCAGATCCTTCTGCAAATCTGAATTAATCTCCAAATCATCCCTTCAATTGACCACTACGGCTCTGAAGTCTCTAGCAAGGATGACAGCTGAGCAAGATCACAGGTAGTCCTCTACTTACAACCATTTGTTTGAACTTACAACAGTACTGCAAAAAAATGACTTGGGTTGGTTTTTCACACTTACGGAAGTGATCCTGGCGATGCGTTGCAGCATCCCCATGGTCATGTGACGAACTTTCGGATGCCTGGCCGCTGACTCATATTTATGATGGTTGAGGTCTCCCCGGGGTTCACGTGATGCCCTTTTGAAACCTTCTGGTGCTCATAGTCCACAGGGAAGCCAGATTGCCACAGTTGTTAAATGAATCACTGCAGCTGTTAAGTTAGTCACACGGTTGTTAAATGAATTGGGGTTCCCCACTGACTTTGCTTGTCAGGAGGTCGCAAAACGGGGACAGTGTGACCCGGGGAGGCTGCAACCATTGTACCTTATGAGTCAGTGGTCAAGTGTCTGGATTTTGATCACGTGATCATGCGTTTATCAGAGATTGGGTCATCTGAAGCCTTATTCTCAGCTCAGCAGCGTCTTTCTGCAATTCCTTCGTTTTGCAGTGAGAGGGAAGGTGACTGGAATTCAACTGTCTGAGCAAAGTTGTCTACGGGATCTGGAGACGGCTCATTATCTCTGGGGGGGGGGGAATCTTAGGAAGGGAGGGGTGAGGTGGAGCCAGGCAAGGAGGGCCAGGAAGCGGGGCAATTCAGCCAATTCACCGAACTGCCCATAAAATTAACAACCAGTTCTAGTGAATCGGTGCAAACCGGCTGAATCTCACTACTGGATCATGGGGATGCTACAAATAGTCGTGTGAAAAACAGTCATAAGTCACTTTTTTCAGTGGCATTGTAACTTCGAACAGCCACTAAATGAACTGTGGTAACGTGAGGACTACCTGTGTTGACATTAGGACGAAAGTTAGCTTGACATGGACTCTGTCTAATACATTTTTTTCTTGAAGCCTGTCCCTTTAAGAGGGGGTGGACTTCAACTCCCAGAATCCCCCAGCTACCATGCATCTCTGGGGGTGGGTGGGCCATAGCACAGGGCAAGAATTTTCCCCACCAGTCCTTTTTCCTTTTTCACATAGGAGCAAAGAATTACAGTAATCCTCGAACTTGTGACAGGTAGTCCTTGACTTACAACCACAATTGGGAGCAGAATTTCTAGGCAAAGTTTCTGTTCAGTGAGTCATGACCAATTTTATGAACTTTTTTGCTACGGTTGTTCAACAGATTCCTGCAATTGTTAAGTGAATCGTGTGGTTGTTAAGTGAATCCAGCTTCCCCATTGACTTTGCTTGTCGGAAGCCAGCTTGGAAGGATGCAAATGGTGATCACGTGACCCCCTGCGATGCTGCAGCCATCGTAAGTCCATGCCAGTTGCCAAGCATCCAAATCCTGATCACATAATTGTGGGGAGGTCCTCAACATATGACCACAATTGGGACAAAAGTTTCCGTTGACAAGAAGGGTGGTTGTTAAATGAATCAAACCTGAATTTACAACCTTTCTGCCACAGTTGTTAAGAAAATCACTGTGGTTGTTAAGTGAATCGTGTGGTCATTAAGCGAACCCAGTTTTCCCACATTGACAGTGCTTGTTGGAGAGAGTGACCCCCACCCCCCAGAATTATGCAAGTGTCCAAATTTTGATCTGCAATGGTCGTAAGTGTGAGACTAGCCATAAGCTCCTCTTTTCAGAGCTGTTGTCATTTCGAACAGTCGTTCAACACATAGTTGTAAGTCGAGGACCAACTGGAGTTGCAAAGCTAACATTTCAAAACACCAACAACATAAAAAAAACTTACCTCCCCATTCAAAAAGCAGTAGAGCACAGCGACCACGAAACCCTGAAATAGAAACAAAAGTTTTTTCAGGGATAGCAAAAACTGACAGCCATTATTCATTGACATGAACATTACACTTAACATGAATGTAGCAGGAATATTCTTCGTTTCATTTTGAAGCAGAAAACAGAATAACAGAGTTGGAAGGGACCTTGAAGGTCTTCTAGTCCAACCCCCTGCTTAGGCAGGAAACCCTACGCTGCTTCAGTCAAATGGTTCTCCCAACATCTTCTTAAAAAAGAGATTGGATCCTCCAGTGTTGCAGCGTTCACAACCCCTGGAGGTAAATTGTTCCATGGATTAAATTGCTCTAATTAATTAATTAATCTTGATCTGATTTTGCTTCCTGGAGAGACTGGGATTTTTTTTTCTTTAAGAGAATAACAGAGTTGGAAGGGACCTTGGAGATCTTCTAGTCCAACCCCCTATTCAAGCAGGAAACTCTATATGCCATTTCAGACTAATGGCTGTCCAATCTCTTCAGCCAGTGGTTTTTCTCACTTACGTAAAGAAATATTATTGGTTGAGGAAGTGGGGTCAAGGTGGGCTGGGGGCACATAGATTTATAATGTAGGCATGCAAAGAGACAAAGCGTTTACTAAAAACTTGAAGTAACATGTTGGTGAGCAACCAGAAGAGTGTGAGACGTTTTGTAGCACGTGGGTATTGAAAACTATCAGTCAGAACAGGAGAATCTACTGAGTAACTAAACATTCATGTTTCTTGATCTTGGTAGCTTTAAGATGAGTGGACTTCAACTCCCAGAACTCCCCAGCCAGCATGGTAGCTAGGGAACTCTGGGAATTGAAGTCCACACATCTTCAAGTTGTTGAGGTTGAGAAATACTGGTTTACACAATCATCTGAAGCTTTAATGACAACCCCATTGAAACATGGGATGCTTCAAGAGGGAGAGGGAGGGATTGTGGAGGGAGGGAGGGAGAGAGAGATAAAGAGAGAGAGAGAGAGAGAGAGAGAGAATGAATGAATGAATGAATGAATGAATGAATGAATGAATGAATGAGAAAATTATTTAGAACTACATAACCCACCTGGAAGGAGCCGAGTCCCAGTTCAAAAACCAAGCGCTCCCTTTTGCTGACGTTCTCTGGGTAAAAGGCAAACACTGTGTAGTGAATCCCAAAGAGTGGGATGAGTAACAAGGTGGACCGGGCCAACCGCCTGCAGAGATAAACCAAACAACGAAAGTTACATGTTCTCATTGAGTCCAGGAGTGCTTCTACTTTCCTATACCACCAAGTGCTGGAAAGAATTAACTCGGATTTCCCATTTGATCACAAGCGCCCTATAATTACTGTGGGGTCCTTGGTGTTTTCTTGCAGATGTCTCATGCCCCAACTAGGTAATGTCATCAGTGCTAAAAACTAGAACCCTGTACTATTCCAGCACTGATGAGGTTGCCTAGTTGGGTCATGAGGCGTCTGCAAGAAAAACCCCCAGCTCAGAGAGCATCAAGGACCCCACAGTTCAACCCTGAGCTACATTCTTATCGGTACCCCATCATACATTTTTGGATCCATTGCTAATCTTTGCCTTGGACTAACTTTTATTTCATTTATTTTGTTTTTATTTTAACTTATTCAATTTATACTCTGCCCATCTCACAATTCAATCGTTCCCAAAAGTTCTGTTGCTAAGTGAGACATTTGTTAAGTGGGTTTTTGTCCCATTTTTACCACTTTCCTTCTCACAGTTGTTCAGTGAATCTCCGCAGTTGTTAAATTAGTCACACGGTTGTTAAGCGAATCTGACTTCCTGATTGATTTTTCTTGTCATAAGGTCGCAAAAGAGGATCACGTGACCCAAGGACACTGCAACCGTCATAAGTATGAAGCAGTTGCCATCTTGTTAACAGGGTGGTGGGGATTCTGCAACGGTCTTAAGTTTGAAAAACAGTCCTAATCACTTTTTTCACTGCTGTCATAACTCTGAAGAATCACTAAATGAACAGTAGCCTATATAGCCCTCATCTTACGACCATTCTTGAGCCCAGAATTACAGTCATGCCAGTCACTAAGCATGGCACCACTAGGCAATTTTACCGTCTTTTTTGCAGCTCTTAAGTAAAACTAGGTGTTGTTAAATGAACACAGTGGTCTTTAAGCATATCCATTGCCCTCAATGGGTCTTTTTGTTGCTAAAAACTGGTTCTTGGCAAAAAAAACCCAACAATAATTATAAATTGTGGTCAGGTGTCCATGGGCACTGTAAGTGGTCAGAAATGCAGGCTTTGTGTCCAAAATGTGATCATGTGATCACAAGGGGAGGTGGCCATTAGAATTTTGAATCCATATTGGAAGGAATCCAGGGAGGTCTGTCATAACTGTGAACGGTTGCTAATTGAACAGTCGTAAGTTGAGATTACCTGTATGTCCACCCATTCAGGAAAAGTAGAAATCAGACTTCACTTATTTTATGAGGAAAAATTAGCATGGCTGTGTGGGAAAGTGTGGGAACGTGGGAATCTATCACTAAAACATCACACCCAAAGATCCCTGTTGTGACCACTGGTATTGGCACAGTGACTTCAGGACACTGCAAGTGTGGGTTGGGGAAAGAGGAAGACACAACTGAACAAAAAGAGCTGTCATCTCAAAGGAGGATCTAGCGTCGCAATGACATGACGTGAGATCTTGGCGCTCCAGGATCACAGTCGATACGTTTGCCGCTGGACGGTCCTTTTGGACCTAAACCATCCCAAAGAGACAGTGACAGGGAAGAGTACGTCCTGCTGATCTCAGGGACATCGCAAAGTCCCTGAAAGATCCAGGAGAACCTCTTCTTGCTGGCGATAGCAGCGCAGCCACTGAAGCTGCTGAAGCTGGTACAGCTCCAGAATGGGAGGAAAGCGGAAAGAGAAAGTGAGCCGTTTGGTGAGGAAATGTTATTATTAGCAAGAGACTACCCCCAAAAAAATCAAAGCTAAATTAAATTTGAAATCAGAAGAAAGTAAGCAGTGAAATTAAGGTAAGTTAGACAGTGTGTTATCCTTGTTTTTTTAAAATCTTTTTTCCTGGGTGGAACTCTTGCAAATATTTCCTTTTTTTTTTTTTTTTTATAAATTATTTTTATTTTTTGTTACATAGACAACAATGGGAAAGGGAGAGGATGGAGAGAAAAAAAGGGGGGGAGGGAAAACCCATCTTCACATACAATATGCCATTTAATCACAGGTGCATCCCTACTAAGTTTATACATCCCGTATCTCTCTATTGTATATTTAATAAGCACCACAATAAGCTAGGGTTTAAAAAACAAAAAACAACAAAATAAAACAAGGGAGAGAGGAAGAAAAAAAAAGGGTGGGGGAAGGGGGGGGCGGCCAAAAAGGACAAAAAAAAGGTTCAAGAAGGAAAGGGGAAAAAAAAAAGGGTGGGGGGAGGGGGGGCGGCCAAAAAGGACAAAAAAAAGGTTCAAGAAGGAAAGGGAAAAAAACAAAACAAAACAAAAACAAAAACAAAAAAGAAAAAACCATCATCACATGCAGCATGTCGTTTGATTACGGTTGTTTTAACATCTACATCTTCAAATAATGTTTACCATCTCAGATATTTCCTCTAATGTAACTAAAGGTCTCATTTTCCTTCTACCATATATATTCAGTTAACATTAGCATTGTTTTCCCCCAGAGAGTATACTTCTATTCATTGTTAATCTTGCATTTCATACCTTCAAACAGAGATCTTATTCCTTCATTGTTCAACAAGGCATCGCTGCCTGTATATACCAGTTTTCATTTGTTCCCCTACTAGAATTGCCTTATCAGCAGCGAAATATCATTATAATAAATTCTTAACCTTATACATTATATCACCAGACCTTATATTAGTACTTCCTTATATCATTGTTGAATTATTTCACAGCATAATTATATCATCATTTACTTTTTCCAATTAGGGCATAAGTGTATCATTTTTCATTTCCAAAATTTTGTTTTTTTTCCCTTAGCCATTGATAAAACAAGTCCCATATCTTATAAAATTGTTCATCCTCTTGCTCTCTAATTTCAAATGTCAATTTACTCATTTCGGCACAGTCCATTATTTTTCGAATGGTTTCTTCCTCTTTTGGTATTGTTTCATTTTTCCCAGTTTTTTGCAAATATTTCCTATTTTTTAAACTGAGTGGATTAGTTTTTCTTCTACTACTTTTTGTTTCTTAATAAAAAATTAAGAATTTTTTCCTTTATTTTTACAATGCTGGACTGGATGGTTTTTTTCTCCATTGAAGAAGTTTTTTTTCTTTTCTCTGTAAGTTTGGATTATAGAGAAGATATTAAAAGGAATGTTAAGAGGTCTGTAACAATAGAAGAAAAGGAACTTGGAGACTGGAAGCTGGAAATATTGTTTAATTTCTCTTTGATCATTTGTTTTCCACTTCAAGGTCTCTCAGCTTGTTTACTGTGAGTGATGGTGGGAAGAGCACGGGTTATTTATACAAGTGCTCTTCGGGAGCTCTTTCAATAGCTGGAGTGGAGAGAGGAGAGACCTTGACTCTGAAAGATTATAAATGAACTTGCTTCAAATCTAACAAAAAGCTTCGAATGTTATAGTGGCAGTTTTTACAAATTGGAAAATGGCGCAACAAGAAAAAGAAACCTTAACATTGCAAATGATTACATTTGGAATTCAAAAGATCTTAGCAGTAACAGAAAAAATTGAGAAGAGATTGGAGAATACAGAACACAGCACAGGAAAATTTGATGGAAAAATTGAGGATGTTTATCAAATGGAAAAAGTGGAGGACAGAGTTCTAAAAATCGAAGGGAAAAATAATCAAAGAAACAAGAAAACTGTTGATATTGATAGTGAACTGAGCCTGGCTGGAAATGAAAAGAATGTATTATGGAAAGGGGAGATAGATTGACTGGAACTCTATCCCAGACTTCAAAGTTCAGAAGAAGAAAGAGGGAAAAGTTGATGGAAGTAAGGAGAGAAACTTTATCAGAAGCAAAGATAAGCTGATTGAAGAAGCAAATGGAGAGTTTCGAGTTTACATAAGAAATGAAATGAACAATAACTTGCGAAGAGAAGTCTATATAAGACTTACCAAGAAATTAATCAGAATGCTAATGCTACAAATGGCAAGAGGCATAAGACTTCACTATTACTGGAAAGACACAGGTTGATGTAATGAAAGCTGATAATAAAAATTAAGTAAAATTTAGTTAAATTTAGAGTATTATGTATAAAATGAAATGATAATGGTTATAATTAAATCAATGATTGATAATGATAATAATGCATATATATGTATTGATTTGTTAAGAGGAAATTCTATATAAATTGCAAATGGAGACTACAAAAGGAAGTTTAGAAATTAAACAAAATCATTTTTTTTATTTAGAGCATGTTGTAAAGATGCAATTTTATTGTAGGATGTTGGGAGGAGTTAATGGAATGCCATTATGTGGTTCTGCTTTAAATTGGAATATTTCATGTAAAAGGATGTAAAAACAATTACAGTCAAATGAAGGCTGAGGTATGATGAAAGCAATCTATATAAATACTGCATACTTGATTTAAAAATATGTTATTTGATATGAATTATAGGTGATGACTGTGGAAGGGATGCACAGAAGTTTTTGTAACCAACCGTCACACTTTCTACAATTTGTAATGGAAGATAGTTTTGTGTTTCTGTTTGTGTTCTTTTAAAAAAAACTTCTTCAAAAAAAGAGCTGTCATCTCTACTACAGGGAGTCCTCGACTTACGACCACAATTGCATCGAAAATTTCCATGGCTAAGCTGTTAAGTGAATTTTGCTCCGTTTTATTAGCTTTCTTGCCACATTCGTTAAGGGAATCAATGCAGTTGTTAAGTGAGTAACCTGGTTGTTAAGTGAATACAGCTTCCCTGTTGACTTTGTTTGTCGCAAAAGGGGATTACATGACCCCTGGGCACTGCCAAGTTTGATCATGTGACGGTGGGGAAGCTGCAACGGCCATAAGTGTGAAAAACAGTCCTTTTATTCAGTACCGTTTTAATTCAGAACGAGTTGTAAATTGAGGACTATCTGTATTTTAATTCCATGGATTGACACATTTCGATGCACGACGTTCAGCTCTTCGATAGCGACACGGCCAGCGACAAAAAGCACACAAGACAGAGCAAGGCATCATGCGGTAGCACGCCATTGTTATGCCGGCCGGCGCTCACAAAAACCACACTCGACGTTTTAAGCGGCATGCGTCAAAAACACAGACACCGTTCACGGGATTCCGCACACTTACAGGGTGATGATGGATAGTTCAGCCATCCTGCAAGAATGCTGGTTAGTCCTCTCGGACTTACAGTAGCATTTCTGAACGCAGCTGCTGAGTGTGGGACGAGGTCAGCCCAAAAAAAAGAAAGAAAGAAAGAAAGGAAAAAAAAACAGAAAACAAAACAGAAAATAAACAAAAAAAATAGCTGTTTTTTCCTCTCCTCCTCCTCCTCCTCTCCAGGTCAAGGACAAAAAGTCCATCCAACTTAAATATGGAATACTGAACCGTTACACCCTCCTCTAAAACCCGACTGATGAATGAACCAATAAAACTGACAAGCAGAATGGCCCGGAGGCGAAAGCCAATGCAGAAGGTGTGAGGAAAGCCAGATGTAATGTTGTGTGGCGCTACAACACAAGCACACAACGTCAAGCAGATGGAACAAACAATGATTGCAGGTGTTAAAGGTGTCCAGCTCTTAAGCAAAATCTGGGGGGGGGGGGAGAGAGGGGGAAATGCATAAATAGGAACAAAAGATGGGAGAGAATTTTGTTGAAGTTTCAGTGAAGAAAAAGCCACAAATGTAAGAGGTAGTCCTCGACTTACAACAATTCATTTAGTGACCGTTCAAAGTTGCCACAGCACCAAAAAAAGGAGCTTATGACCGTTTTTCACTGTTACAACCTTTGCAGCATCCCCATGATAATGTGATCAAAATTCAGACACTTGGCAAATGGTTCATACTTATGACCATTGCTGAATCCCAGGGTCACCTGATCCCCTTTTGCGACCTTCTGTCAAGCAAAGTCAATGGGGAAGTCAGATTCACTTTAGGAACAGGTTATCAACCTATCAACGTCAGTGATTCACTTAACAACGGTGGCAAGAAATGTTGTAAAATGGGATAAAACTCACGTAACAAATTCTCACTTAACAACATAAATGCTGGGCTTGGTTGTGGTCGTAAGTCGAGAACTACCTGTATTTATGATGGTTGCAGTTTCCTAGGGTCACGTGATCCTCCTCTTGCAACCTTCTGACAAGCAAAGTCAACATGAAAGCCAGATTCACTTAACAACCGTGCAGTGATTCATTTTACAAACTGTGGCAACTAAAGTTAAAAAAAAATGGAGCAAAATTTACTTAGCCAATGTTTGACTTAGCAACAGAAATGTTTGGCTTAATTGTGGTCGTAAGTCGAGGACTACCTTCATTGCTCAAACAAGGTCATGGACACAAATATAGGAATATTCCCAAATGTTCATGGAAACTCTGAATGCATGAGATTTAGGATCCAGCAACCCCAAATGACGTCAGCCAAACTGCAAGAACACCTAGGTGAAGTGATTCTATTTTACAGCTAGTCCTCAACTTACGACCATTCTTTTAGCAGCCATTCGGAGTTACAACAGCCCTGATATCAGACCATTTTTCACACTTACATGGTCCCAGGCTCAAAAACACAAACGCTTGTCAATTGGTTCATATTTACTGTATTTTGAAGTCCCCCCCAACTATGCTGGCTGGAGAATTCTGGGAGCTGAAGCCTACAAGTCTTAAATTTGCCAAATTTGGAGACCCCTGTTTTGGTGGATAGGATGATGGTACAAAGTAGGTACAAGATACCAAGAAAATGACATTTTCCATTTATTTCTTTTGCTTTGGCTGATTTCAGCGTTTTAGCCTTCTTTTGGAAAGGCTTTGGGCTCTTCTGAAAGTTAAACGAAGGTTGGGAAGGGTTTTTTGTTTTTTTGTTTTTGCCGAAGAAACCCCAAGGAATTCTATACTCCATATTCTGGAACTGTGCTATACTGAAATTTGATAAAAACTACAAAATAGCTGAGGGATATTTATTACACCTCCCTGACTTAAATTTCCAGGTGTGGTGGAGATGCTGGACCAGAACTGGGGGATCAGTTTCAAATAAAAATAAACTTAACATTTAGCTATGACTCAGCAGTGAGCTGCAGCTGCCAAGAAAAGCCAATGCAGTCATAGGCTGTATCAAGAGAAGGATAAGAGCTTGAGAACCGATAGTACCGCTTTATACTGGAAAGACCACACTTGGAATAGGCATCCAGTTTTGGTCACTATGGTGTAAAAAAAGATGTTGAGACTCTAGAAAGAGTGCAGAGAAGAGAAACAAAGTTGATCAAGTTGACTGGAGGCTAAAATATAGGAAGAACGATTGCAAGAACTGGGTGTGTCTAGTTTAAGGAAAAGAAAAACTAGGGGAGACATGATAGCTGTGCTCCAATATCTCAGGGGCTGCCACAAAGAAGAGGCAAATCAAACTATTCTCCAAGGCACCTGAGGGTAGAATGAGAAGCAATGGGTGGAAACTAATCAAGGAGAGAAGCAACTTAGAACTGAGGAGGAATTTCCTGACAATTAGAACAATTAATCAGTGGAACAGAAATTGCCTCCAGAAGTTGTGAATGCTCCAACACTGGAAGTTTTTTAGAAGATGTTGGATATCCATTTGTCTGAAGTGGTGTAGGGTTTCCTGCCTAGGCAGGGGGTTGGACTGGAAGACCTCCAAGGTCCCTTCTAACTCTGTTATTCTCTTATTATTCTCTTGTTATTCTGTTTTGGGTGCTCTATCACTGCAGCTCTTCAAGAAGAGATTGAACAATCATTTGTCCAGAAGAGTATAGGGGGGGGGGTTAGACTAGAAGACCTCCAAGGTCCCTTACGTTTCTTTTAGTCTGTAATTCTGTATAAAACATCCTCCATGGAGACTGGTTTCTCTATCAACAGGCTTCTGCACTGCTCCAGATGTTACCTTTCTACCTATTTTCCTGCTATGGTTCATGCTTTCATTGCTGATGACGAACCATTAATCCTGACATTTAGAGGAAATAAGGCTCAGTGCTTGCAGCTCACCCTAATGGAACTCGTCCATCATAATCACACGGGTAGAAAAAGCAAAGCCCAGACATGATTATAAAATATTGAATTAGGAATTGAGTAAACTACATCCGCCCAACAGTAAAAAAAACAAAAAAAAACACCCGTCAAACAAGCACAGGGAGTCCTCGACTTACAACAGTTCATTTAGTGACCGTTTGAAGTTACACCGGCACTGAAAAAAGTGACTTAGGGCTGTTTTTCACACTTACGACCATTATAGCACTCCCATGGTCAGGTGATCAAAATTCAGACGCTTGGCAATTGGCTTGTATTTATTACGGTTACAGTGTTCCAGGATCACGTGATCCCCTTTTGTGACCTTCTGAGAAGTGGGGAAGCCAGATTCACTTAACAACCATACAACTAATTTAACAACTTCAGGGATTCGCTTAACGACTGTGGCAAAATACACTTAATAAAATTCACTTAGTAACAGAAATTTGGGGCTCAATTGTTAAGTCAAGGACCGTCTGTACCGAAATAGCTGAAGTTACACGAAGTATCTGAAATGATACATTCTTATATTTTTATGCCATGGTGGCCATTAATTCAGCGTTCATAAAATCTCAAAACATCCTTTTTAAAAAGTGGACTGTTGATCTGAGTTGATAGTGTACCGCCTGGTCGGTTTCACTTCTGTTCTGTTATTCTGAATGGTTCAAAGAATGGAAGGTTCATTTCTAAACCGGTTCTTTGACTTTCTTTTAATTAATTCACTAGAATCAATTAACTGCAGTAGAACAGCAATTGAGGAAATGGTTTAAATAATTTAGGATCAAGCGTTCAGCTGATTGGTATGGATTTTATTCCTAGAATCTCTGAAGGAGGCAGTCTCTTTTTCCCAGTCTTTACTGTGGTGGGAAAAAAATCCCTCATCGTAAAATGAAATTTTAAATGGTTTATGTGTCTTCCGAATCTCATCGTTTTTGAGGAGGGGTGTGCCTTTAAGGAACCAAATGACTTGCAGCACAAATGGCCAGCCTCAAACGATTGCATTTTAGACACATTATATGGAAATCTTTTTCTCTGGAGAAGGCTCTGATCTTGGGAATGATTGAAGGGAATAAAACATCAGAAGAACACAGTTGGAAGGGACCTTGGAGGTCTTCTAGTACAACCCCTTGCTCAAGCAGGGGACCCTATAACAGTGATGGTGAACCTTTTTGGCACCGCCCAAACATGCATGCATGTGCCGCAGCGCCGGAAGCCCAAAGACCAGTTGGCCAGTGCATGCATGCCTGTTTTGGGGGCATTTGGGGGGACATTTTCAGGCTGCTTATGGCCTGAAAAACTGCCTGAAAAGAACACGAGAAATGTCTTGGAAAATAGCCCCCGAAACGGCCTGTTTCCAGTGCACCAGTGCCCGCGAAGACGAGTTGTGTGTGTGCATGCCGGAAGCCAGAAGAGCAGCTGGTGATGGTCTGAGTGCCCACCTCTGGCACGTGTGCCATAGGTTTGCCATCACGGCCCTATACGATCCTGGGCAAATGGTTGTCCCATCTCTTCTTAAGAGCACTCGCAACTTCTGAAGGTAAATTGTTCCACTGGTTAACTGTTCTCACTGATAGGAAATCTCTCCTTAGTTCTAGGTTGCTTCTCTCCTTGGTGTCCTGAAGGTGTTTTTTCAAGAGGCAACTGGACTTTCTTCGTTTCCCTGGAAGATGTTTCCCTTCTCATTCAAGAAGCTGCTTCAGTTCTGTTCTCCCTAGAAATCTCTCCTTGATAAACTTCCACCATTACTTCTTGTCCTGTACTCAGGTGCTTTGGAGAATAGAAAAGGAGGGTGTCTGTTGTGGCCTGCCAGTGGCCAGCAGAGCTGGCAGCAGATTCGGACAGTGAGGAGGTTGGGGAGGAACTTGGGCCAGTCCTGGAGTCTGGGGAAGGCTCGGATGAGGGCTCTGTGTCGGAGGCAGAGAGGGAGCCAGGGCCGTATGCCAGTTGTCAGCTGCCTTTAGAGTCAGACATCAGTGAGACAGAAGAACAGCTGGAGCCTGTTCCCAGTGTGTGCATGCACAGAGTGGCCAGACGAAGGGAACAGCTAAATAACAGGGGCCGTCTTGGGAGTAAGGCCACAAGTGGATGATGAATGTCCCCTCCCAGAGGGAATAAAAGAGGAGCGAAAGGGGAGGGGAGTTTGCAGGAGACAATTAGTTTGTGACTCTTTGAGACTCCTTGACAAATTTTGTAGATATTGGCCTGTCAGCTCTCCAAGCCAGATAAGGTCTAAGACTGTAAATCCTCCCTTGAAAGATTTTGCTGAATGTCAATGGGAGGAATTCACAGGAAATTAATAAAAAGGGGTTTTTGTCAGGACCAGGAGTCTGCTTCGTGATTTGGGGAAGCCTAGGTCAGAAGAACATCTGGCAGCAAAGTGAATGGAGGCACCATTACTTGAAGGACTAGGTTAGTGACAATCCATGAAGTCCATGATGTTTGGAAATTGAGGAAGGGAAGAGAAGAAGAGGATGACTAGCAATAAGGTGGATGGACACAGCAGTGACCTCTGCACCCTGAAGAACCAGGTCATGAAGAGATCCTCCTGGACTACATCTACATATGGGGCTGCTAAGAGCCAATGTTGACTTGATGGCACATAAATCAATCCAATAAGGAACCAACTCTCAAAGCTATTCTGAAACAGAGTCATTGATGGGGATTTTCCATCTGCAGTTGTGGCCAGTAGGATGGGAGGAGGAGGAGGAGGAGGGGGGGGAAGAGGAGGAGGAGGAAGAGGAAGAAGGAGGAGGAGGAGGAAGAGGAGGAGGAAGAGGAAGAGGAGGAAGAGAAGGAGGAGGTGAAAGAGGAGGAGGAGGAAGAGGTGAAAGAGGAGGAGGAGGAGGAGGAGGAGGAGGAGGAGGAGGAAGAGGAAGAGGGAGGAGGAGGAGGAGGAGGAAGAGGAAGAGGGAGGAGGAGGAGGAGGAGGTGGAGGAGGAGGAGGAGAAAGGGCTCATTCTGATATTTGATAAACCACTGGAAAGCTCCTTTCAGAAGCATCTAAAGATAGAGGAGCATCCCGCAGATGCTTTGGGCTCTTACATGACTTTCCTAACTAGCAAACCCTGAGGATATCAAGTACAGGTAGTCCTTGACTTACAACCACAATTGAACCCAAATTTTCTGTAGCTACGGGAAGCAATTCTTGAGTTTTGCCCCTTTCTTGCCACAGTTAAGTAAATTACTGAGGTTGTGTAAGTTAGTAATACCATTGTTAAGTGAATCTCACTTCCTCCCTTGATTTTGCTTGTCAGAAGGTCACAAACGGGGAAATCACATGATCACAGGACACTGCAAACGTCATAAATACGTGTTGCCAGGAGTTTGGATGTTGACTGCGAGATCACAGGAATGCTTTAACAGTCGTATGTGTCAAAAGTGGTCATATCGCTTTTTTTCAGTGCCATTGTAACCATGAACGGTCACTAAATGAATGGTTATAAGTTGAGGACTACACAACTCACTAAGGCCACTGTCAACCAAAGAAGGAAAGGAAAACTATGTCCATTTGGGGCCAGAAGTCTTAATTTTTCCTATTCCAGATGCTGCTCTTTCAATAAAAATTGCTTCTCTCTTCAAACTCTGTCGTTTGATGTAAATTAAAAAGGAAAAATCTTTCTTCCCACAAGCAAGATGTGTAACCAACAATGTAAGGCATGATTGATGCTTGCAATTACTGTTGATTTTATTTATGGACTAAACAAAACTCTGGGTCCTTGGTGCTCTCTGAGCTTGTTTTCTTGCAGATGTTTCATGACCCAACTACATAATACCATCAGTTCTAGAAGGAAATGAGATTTGCTCTCTCCTCTCCCTTCCTAGTGCTGATGATGCTACCTAGTTGGGTCATGAAATGTCTGCAATAAAATAATCAAACTCAGAGAATACCAAGGACCATACATTACTCCCCGTCTCTTCTCCACACACCCCATTCCCTTCTAGCACAGATTTTATTATCCAGTTGGGTCATCAACTCCTCCTCCTCCTCCTCCTCCTCCTCCTCTTATTCTGACATTTCATGACCCAACTAGGTAACATCATCAGTAAATAGTATCACTAATGTTGTTACCTAATTAGGTAATGAAATGTCTGCAAGAACCCCCCCCAGCTCAGAGAGTACCAAGGACCTCACAGTCCTCCTCTTCCTCCTCCCCCCACATCCCCATTCCCTTCTAACACTGATGATGTTCCCTAGTTGGGTCATGTAATGTCTGCAAGGAAATTGTCAAACTTACACAGCACTGAAAACTCGCCAGTTTAACCCCAAGCTGCAAATATTCTCTTCTAAAGAATACTTGAATCATTTATTTTTTTCTATAGGTATCTCACAGGTCAAAATCATGGTGTTTTGAACGTTTTTTGGTATACTTACAAGTAGATGCTGGATTCATTGCCCCCGATGTCTGGAGACTGGAGTTTCTGAACCAAGATAATGATGATGCCGACAAAAAGCAAAAAATTGATCTTGAAAGCAGGGGAAAAGAAAGAAGAAATGGGTCAGTCAAAGATAAAGTAATCCGTATCTTCCAATTAAACAGCAAATTATTCTCTGTCCAGCAAACTCAATTTTGCTCCAATCCACACTTTGAAAGCTAATGAAAGAAAAGGTCAAAATATTTGCAACACCCTTAAAGTGCGAAACAATTGTTGTTTTCTAAGGTATTCTACATACTGGTAGTCCTTGACTTACAACCATTTGTTTAGTGACCATTCAAAGTTACAACGGCAGTTTAAAAAGAGCCTTACAAACAGTCCTCTCAGTTACGACTGTTGCAACATCCCCATGGTACAAGATCAAAATTTGGGTACCTGGCAATTGACTCATATTTATGACAGTTGCAGAATCCCAGGGTCACATGATCCCCTTTTGTGACCTTCTGACAAACAAAGTCAATGGGGAAGCCAGATTCACTTAACAACCATGTGACTAACTTAACTGCAACGATTTACTTAACAACTGTGACAACAAAGGTTATAAAATGAGGTAAAACTCATTTAACAACTTTCTCAGGAAGCAACAGAAATGTTGGGCCCAATTGTGGCTGTAAGTCGAGGACTACCTGCAATGTTCCCTCTAATTTTTTTTCAGTGTGTGCAGAAAAGTATAGTGTTTGAGCAGCACATTTTCATGTCTTAGCACCTGAATTTTTTTTTAGCCATAATTGCCATCAGAGCAGATGTTGGGGAGGGGGGTAATGAGGAAAAGGGCCCCCTCCCTCTCCCTCAGATCCCCAGGAAGGAAGGAAGGGAAGGAGGGAAAGGGAAGGAAATGGGAAAGAAGAAAAGGAAAGGATGAAGAAAGGAGGGAAAGGGAAGGGAAAAGAAAAAAGAAGGGAAAAGGAAATAAGGAAAGGAAAGGAAAAGAGAAAGGAAAGGAAAAGAGAAAGGAAAGGAAATGGAAAAGAAGGAAAGGAAAAAGGAAAGAAAATGGGAAAGAAGAAAGGAAAGAATGAAGAAGGGAAAGGGAAGGGAAAAGAAAAAAGAAGGGAAAAGGAAATAAGAAAAGGGAAAGGAAAAGAGAAAGGAAAGGAAAAGAGAAAAGAAAGGAGAAAGGAAAGGAAAAGAGAAAGGAAAGGAAAGGGGAAAGGGAAAGAAAAGAAAAAAGGAAAGGAAATGGAAAAGAAGGAAAGAAAGAAGAAAGGAAAGCATGAAGAAGGGAGGGAAAGGGAAGGGAAGGGAAAAGAAAAAAGAAAGGGAAAAGGAAATAAGGAAAGGAGAAAGGAAAGGAAAAGAGAAAGGAAAGGAAAAAGAAAAGGAAGATAGAAGAAGGACAGAAAGGGAAAGGAATGAGTGGAATGGATTGGTACTGCTCAAAAAATCAAGTCTTAGGATCCCGTGGATCTCTTTGGCTCAGACAGTCCAACTCCACGCTGGTTCCCTCTCTCCACAAAGCGAAGGGATCACAGAAAGGCTGCCGAGCCCAGAACGGGGCTTCAGACAACGCAATGCCTGAGAAACGTGGGATGTGCAGAGAAATGCAGGCTACAACGAGCGAATCACGTTTTCCCAGGAACCGACGAAGCCCCAGAGGACCAATGGGAATTCTCTCTTCTGCAGCGTCATCGGTCTCTCGGCAGAGTCTTCCTTGACTTCACCCGCTGGAGGAGAGAGTTCGGTGCAGAGAGAGGAGGGAGGGAGGGGGAATATTTTAAGTTATATTTTAAGACATTAAAAAAACACTGCGCGGCAGTTGGAAACTGCCGCGCGGCGTTTTCCTGTAACGTGTGTGGCAGCGCAGCTGCACAGCTTAGAGGGAACATTGACTTTCTGTACTCCCTGTCAGCATATTCAGTTTTGTCCTGCCTAATAGTCAAGAATTAAAAAGAAAATACTGTTTCAAAGACAGTTCCCACCATCTACAATTTTTTTTTTGCAAAATATCTCTACGTTTTGCAATAAGTTGGGGCTCTACGAATGATAAACTACAGTCAGAAAAGTCATACTTAATTGGGTATACTTCTATACACAAATTAATCCTATTGTAGTTCTTCCAACCATTGGTGCTGTTTTTTTCCTGAGGTTAAAAGAGCCCATCTTGTCTCATGCCTGAGTCCAGTCTTATTTCCAGACACATCAAATTCAGAATAAAGCATTTTCTAACAGAATAACCAAATAGCAAAGTTGGAAGGGTCCTTGGAGGTCTTCTAGTCCAACCCCTTCTCAAGCAGGAAATCATATCAGACAAATGGTTGTCCAATCTCTTCTTAAAAACCTCCAGTGTTGGAGCATTCACAACAATTCTGGAGGCAAGCTATTAATTGTTCTGTCAGGGAATTTCTCCTTACAGAAAAATTGCTTCTCTCCTTGACGAGTTTCCATCCATTGTTTCTTGTCCTGCCTTCGGGTGCTTTGCATAATAAGTTGACCCCCTCTTCTCTGTGACAGCTCCTCAAAAATTGGAAGACTATCATGTCACTCCCTGGTCCTTCTCTTCATTAAACTAATTAGATATTCCCAGTTCCCACAATCATTCATTGTATGTTTCAGCCTCCAGACCCCCTAATCATCTTTGTTGCTCTTCTGTTGTGGCTTATCAGCCGCCGGCCACTCCAGCAGCCAAATCAGAGGATGAGGAGGCGATGCAGGAGTCAGGGTCAGCATCAAGGCAACCTGAGAGCTCCGAGGGGGAAGAGGGAATTCAGCTGGCAGAGAGAGACAGAGGTAGAGCCTGGGCAATCCGTCAGCCCTCAAATGGAGATACAACAGCCCCCAGGTCTGGAGGTGGCTGATGAGGAAGAGGAACAGCTAGGACAAGTGCCTGGGGCGCAGATTCACAGAAGGCAGAGGAGAGGAGAGCAGTGGAAATCTATGGGCTGCTCCTCGGGATGGAAGAGCCAATGCTGTTAGCAGAGCCCCACCCTAGCTCTGGGGATAAAAGGCAGGAGGCAGAGATGAATAGGCGTGCAGAAGACAGAGGGGAGAGGAGAGCAGTGGAAATCTATGGGCCGGTCCTTGGGATGGAAGAGCCAATGCTGTTAGCAGAGCCCCACCCTAGCTCTGGGGATAAAAGGCAGGAGGCAGAGATGAATAGGCGTGCAGAAGACAGAGGGGAGAGGAGAGCAGTGGAAATCTATGGGCCGGTCCTTGGGATGGAAGAGCCAATGCTGTTAGCAGAGCCCCACCCTAGCTCTGGGGATAAAAGGCAGGAGGCAGAGATGAATAGATGTGCAGAAGGCAGAGGGGAGAGGAGAGCAGAGGAAATCTATGGGCCGGTCCTTGGGATGGAAGAGCCAATGCTGCTAGCAGAGCCACCCCCCATAACCCTGGAGATAAAAGGGAGGGGGCAGAGATGAATAGGTGAAGACAGAGAGGAGAGCAGAGGAAATCTATGGGCTGGTCCTTGGGATGGAAGAGCCGATGCTGCTAGCAGAGCCCCACCCTAGCTCTGGGGATAAAAGGCAGGGGGCAGAGATGAATAGGCGTGCGGAAGGCAGAGGGGAGAGGAGAGCAGTGGAAATCTATGGGCCGGTCCTTGGGATGGAAGAGCCAATGCTGTTAGCAGAGCCCCACCCTAGCTCTGGGGATAAAAGGCAGGAGGCAGAGATGAATAGATGTGCAGAAGGCAGAGGGGAGAGGAGAGCAGAGGAAATCTATGGGCCGGTCCTTGGGATGGAAGAGCCAATGCTGTTAGCAGAGCCCCACCCTAGCTCCGGGGATAAAAGGCAGGGGGCGGAGATGAATAGATGTGGCAGACAACTGTTCATCTCCCTACCAGACAGACTTGTTAGCCTGCAGTGAGAGAGAAACTTTTTGTCGCTCCTAATAAAGGAATCATTGCTTCAACTACAAAGGGTTTTTCGTGTTTGGAGAGCTGGCTCAGAACATCTTCTCTATATACTTTCTAAAGTCTCAACATCTTTTTGGATTGTGGTGACCAGAACTGGACACAGTTGGTCTTACCAGTGTGGTATAAAGTCACACCGTAGGTTTTAATCTTACTTAATTGTGGATTCATGCTGAGCTGAGGCCAATGGCTGGACCATCCTCACATCCTAATGCACTTACCATTATGGATGCCACAACTGGACCTTTGATTACCCACCATAAAGCAGTGTTGTCATTCATATCCCAACAGCTGATGGGAAAAGAAGAAGGAAAGTCAAGAGGACTCAAATTAAAATTGCCCACCCAAAACAAATACAGGTGGCCCTTAACTTACAGCCATTCATTTTCTGATTGTTCAAAGTTGCAATGGCCCTGGAAAAAGTGACTTATGAGCAGTCCTCGCACTTACGATGGTTGCAGCATCCCCATGATCACGTGATCAAAATTTGGTTGCTTGGCAACCAGCATGTATTTGTGATTGTAGCATCCCAGGATCACGTGATCATCATTTGTGACCTCCCCAGCCCGCTTCCCACAAGCAAAGTCAATGGTGGAAGCCAGATTTGCTTAACGGGCATGTGATTCACTTAATAACCATGGCAAAAAAGATTGTAAAATCAGGCATGACTTAACAACTGTCCTGCTTAGCCATGGAAATTCTGGTCTCAGTTTTAGCCATAAGATGAGGACTACCCGTACTACTTAAAGGAAGTCTAACTTTTATTCTTGGAAGGCTCACCTGGTTCTTGGATACAGTTTTAACTAAATTCGAATTCTTTTAATATTAATTAAAACTCGGTTAATTCAAAATATATATTTTATGGATTCCTTTCCCATTTACGTGTTTTATGTATCTGCTTCCTGGCTTCATAAATCACTTAGAAAAAGCAAAGTAATCATTCAGCAGCGGTATCCAGATTACACGTTACAGATAGTCCTCAATTTATGACTGGTCGCTTAGCGACCATTCAAAGTTACATCCTCCCTAAAGCTACCTATGAGCTGGTTTCAAAGTTGCAACAACCAGCCACCATGGTCACATGATCACATTTCGTTAGCAATCAGTACACATTTGGGTCGTTAGCAATCAGTACACATTTATGGCTATTTGCAATCACATGACTTCCATTTATGGAACACCCCCCTCGAAACTGGTGTTTTAATTTCAATTTCTAGGGGAAAAACTGATTGGATACAATGGACTCACTTAATGACCATGTCATTCGTGCTGCTTCACGACTGATGACTGCCACAACTTACAACCATAATTACAAACTTAATTATAGAGAAACTACCTGTTCTCTAGCTATCTTTCCTACACACACACACACACACACACACACACACACACACACACACACA